>NC_134080.1:114027502-114333387 GCF_000715075.1 Nicotiana tabacum | reverse complement strand
TGCTACGCTTGAAAGTATTCCCTGCTCTCCAGGCGGGCTCCTGACTTCAACATAGACAAAACAAAGAATTTGAAAGCTAAAATTTAAATTGTACTCCCTTGTTCTCCAGGCGGGCTTCTGACTGCTACGCTTGAATGTATTCCTTGCTTTCCAGGCAGGCTCCTGATTGCTGACTTGAAATGTATTCCCTGCTCTCCAGGCGGGCTCCTGACTTCAAATAGACAAAACAAAGAATTTAAAAGCTAACTTAAATTGTACTCCCTTGTTCTCCAGGCGGGCTCCTGACTGCTACGCTTGAAAGTATTCCCTGCTCTCCAGGCGGGCTCCTAACTTCAACTTGAAATGTATTCCCTACTCTCCAGGCGGGCTCCTGACTTCAACATAGACAAAACAAAGAGTTTGAAAGATAAAACATAAATTTTATTCCCTTGTTCTCCAGGCGGGCTCCTGACTGCTGCGCTTGAAAGTATTCCCTGCTCTCCAGGCGGGCTCTTGATTGCTAACTTGAAATGTATTCCCTGCTCTCCAGGCGGGCTCCTAACTTCAAATAGACAAAACAAAGAATTTGAAAGCTAAAACTTAAATTGTACTCCCTTGTTCTCCAGGCGAGCTCTTGACTGCTACGCTTGAATGTATTCCTTGCTTTCCAGGCGGGCTCCTGATTGCTGACTTGAAATGTATTCCCTGCTCTCCGGCGGGCTCCTGACTTCAACATAGACAAAACAAAGAATTTGAAAGCTAAAATTTAAATTGTACTCCCTTGTTCTCCAGGCGGGCTCCTGACTGCTACGCTTGAATGTATTCCCTACTCTCCAGGTGGGATCCTGACTTCAAATAGACAAAACAAAGAATTTGACTTCAAATAGACAAAACAAAGAATTTTAAAGCTAAAACTTAAATTGTACTCCCTTGTTCTACAGGCGGGCTCCTGACTGCTACGCTTGAAAGTATTCCCTGCTCTCCAGGCGGGCTCCTGACTTCAACTTGAAATGTATTCCCTGCTCTCCAGGCGGGCTCCTGACTTCAACATAGACAAAACAAAGAGTTTGAAAGATAAAACTCAAATTGTACTCCCTTGTTATCCAGGCGGGGGCTAACTGCTAACTTGAAATGTATTCCCTGCTCTCCAGGCGGGCTCCTGATTGCTGACTTGAAATGTATTCCCTGCTCTCCAGGCGGGCTCCTGACTTCAAATAGACAAAACAAAGAATTTGAAAGATAAAACTTAAATTGTACTCCCTTGTTCTCCAGGAGGGCTCATAACTGCTACGCTTGAAAGTATTTCCTGCTCTCCAGGCGGGCTCCTGACTTCAACTTGAAATGTATTCCCTACTCTCTGGCGGGCTCCTGACTTCAATATAGACAAAACAAAGAATTTGAAAACTAAAATTTAAATTGTACTCCCTTGTTTTCCAGGCGGGCTCCTGACTGCTACGCTTGAATGTATTCGCTGCTTTCCAGGAGGGCTCCTGATTGCTGACTTGAAATGTATTCCCTGCTCTCCAAGCGGGCTCCTGACTTCAAATAGACAAAACAAAGAATTTGAAAGCTAAAACTTAAATTGTACTCCCTTGTTCTCCAGACGGGCTCCTGACTGCTACGCTTGAAAGTATTCCCTGCTCTCCAGGCGGGCTCCTGACTTCAACTTGAAATGTATTCCCTGCTCTCCAGGCGGGCTCCTGACTTCAACATAGACAAACCAAAGAGTTTGAAAGATAAAACTTAAATTGTACTCCCTTGTTCTCCAGGCGGGCTCCTGACTGCTACGCTTGAATGTATTTCCTGCTCTCCGGGCGGGCTCCTGACTTCTCAACTTGAAATGTATTCTCTGCTCTCCAGGCGGGCTCTTGACTTCAAATAGACAAAACAAAGAATTTGAAAGCTAAAACTTAAATTGTACTCCCTTGTTCTCCAGGAGGGCTCCTAACTGCTATGCTTGAAAGTATTTCCTGCTCTCCAGGCGGGCTCCTGACTTCAACTTGAAATGTATTCCCTGCTCTCCAGGCGGGCTCCTGACTTCAACATAGACAAAACAAAGAGTTTGAAAGCTAAAACTTAAATTGTACTCCCTTGTTATCGAGGCAGGCTCCTGAATGTTGCTTTTGAAAGTATTCCCTGCTCTCCAGGCAGGCACCTGACTTCAACTTGGAATGTATTCCCTACTCTCCAGGCGGGCTCCTGACTTCAACAAAACAGACAAAAACAAAGTAAATTTTCTGCCCTAGTTTGGTGGCTGGGGACAGATGTGATTGTAAAACTAAATCATATTACCAAGTATTACTAAGGATTTGAAAGCTAGGTCCTATTATTCAGGGGGGTCCTGACAACTCTTAACTAAACGACAATTTAAAATCTAAGTTATATCTTCTACAGGTGTGAGTTCTGCTAAATCTTGCTATCTAAGAGGATCTTTTAACTACTCCCCATTATCCAGGAGGGTCCTGAAAATCAAAAGTCCAATTTTATCTTAAGAGTGACAACTTTTATAGCTGAATTATACTACCCTACAACAGACTTTACGCTAAATATTGTTATCTAATCGAAATCTTAAAGCTAAGTCCCATTATTCAGGAGGGTCCTGAAAACTCTTAATTGATTCTTATCTCAAGCATGCAAACTTCTAAACCAACTTATATTCCTTTGGGATACATTTATGCTATATTATGCTATTTCTAAACTTTAAACTAGGTCCCATTTTCTAGGAGGGTCCTGAATATCAAAAAACAAACCTGTTTGGTGACTGCCTTTCTCCACGGAGGGTTTCTTCGGAAAAACCGAAATGTTCTGCCCCTATTTCAAATCAAAGAAAAATCTTGTCAGTTTGAAAATATGGTGGTTGGTTTGTGGCCTTGACTTTGAGGGCGATTGCTCCTTCACTTCCCATGATAACTGATTTCCACTCGAGGACCTTGCTTGCTTATGGACTACCCACTTTCTCTATCATATTTATCATAGAAAATACCCCTTCTCCGTTCAGACCCAATTCCCTTTTATCTATTGCATTGCTCATGAACTGACATTTACCAACCTTTGTGTTTCACCGAAAATACCTTTGATCCGTCCACCTAACACCCTCAACCTGTTGCATCGTGATCTTGTGTTGACGTATACTACACCTTTGTATTTCTCATGAATTCCAAAGCATGTTAATTTCCATCCACTCAGTGCGCATGCTATTTTTTCCTGACTTAAATCACTGGCCTTGGACTTGAAGTCTATTGTTCCCTCACTTGTCACAATAACTTTGATTTCTGCTTGGAAGACCTCGCTTGTCACTAGTTAACCACTTTCTTTGTCTCATCACAGAGAATACCTTTGACCCGTTCACCCAACATCCTCTATCTGTTGCACTGTTCACGAATTGAAATATACCAAATCTTTGTGTTTCTGATAGACCCCAAAGCATGTTGATTGTTACCAACTCAGTGCACTTGTTGTTCTTTCCTGACTTATGACATTGATGTGCTGGCTAGATCCCATTTTGTGCAATTGGGAAGCTGGTGGCGAATTTTGAAATCATTTCTCACTTATTTGGACCAAATAGACTCAGGAAGAGGAAGTAAACAAGAGTAAAGGAACAGAGTAAAGGACAAAGGAAAGAGATGATTCCTAACAAGAAAACTACAAAGTAGAAACCTATCAGATGTGGATACTAACTCTAATGACCATGACATGCACCTGTGGCCTATTCTGTTGAGCAAGTCTGATGTTCAACTCCTGTTATACCCCCTTAAACCGTGAAACTAGGCTTCAATGCTCTGATTATCCAATCTGATTCACAATCCTTATTCGACTTGTAGTTCCCGAAGGGTTTTCACCATCAAGCCTCTCTCATTTTGTTCTTTCTCTCAACTTACTGTCGCCTTACAGTGCCCGCGAGGGTTTTCACCAATAAGACTCTCTCATTTTTGATTTCTCTCAGCTCCCGTCGCCTTACGGTGCCTGTGAAGGTTTTCACCAATAAGGCTCTCTCATTTTATTTCTCTCAACTCTCGTCGCCTTACGGTGCCTGTGAGGTTTTCGCCAATAAGACTCTCTCATTTTTATTTTTCCTGCTTGAACCAGAGTGTTTCCCCTGACATGAATTACCTTTATCTGCTCGACTTGGCATTTCTCAAAGACTAATCAGAAGGTCTTTCTTTGGACCGTAATATGGGCTTTTGAACAGGGTTAGAAAGAAAGGGTATAAAAGGCTCAAAACAATTCAAATGGGTTAAAGTTACAACTTTCGGAATCAGATTTCTTACAACAACCACAACTTCTGCCCCAGTTTTCTTGCTTGGGGACTTTTGGAGTTTTATTTAGATGGGACCGAACCGTGAGGCTGTCTACGTATCCTTAAAAGGAATCAGGTCAAACGTAGTTCATGTTATAGGAATTGCTCTGTTGTTGTGATTTTTCTTTTCTCTTTCTCTCTTCTTTTCTTTTCTTTCTTCCTTTTTCACTTTTTGTTGATTTGTTGTTTTTTTCCTTTCTTCTTTTTCCTCTTTTTTTTTTCTTTTCTTCTCTTTTTTTTCTTCTCTTTCATTTTTTCTTCTCTCCCTTTTCGTTCTTTTCTTTTCTCCTTTTCCTTTACTTATCTTTCACGCTTGTGTTTCTGATCTTTGTTACTGATTCCGAAAGAGGGGTATAAAACAAAATAAATGAGGCTCAAAGGGGTAATGGGGGATAAAGTGTTTAGGTAGCAGAACAAAATGCCTTCGTCATTCCAATCTCCAAAACATGCCAAGTGCAAACTAAACAATTTAAACAAACAAAGGAAAACATTTGTAACATCTTTTGATTGCACTATATTTGATAACCATATTCACACATTCGCCTTCTACATCTATTAATTACCAAGCCCCATTGGACAACACTCTCACTCTCATTACCACAAACGACCCCCTACAAATTTGGGGCAAACTTGCCGTTATCTTCACCCGATGCAGCATGATGCATTTTAATGGTGTATTTTTATGTTCTATCTGCCCCAATTTCACACAACTCAGGCTTGAAGTGATCCCAAAATGCCTTCACTTATTTCCCTCAAATGTCCCTACATCTTCAACATTGTTTTCGTTGCTTCGTGACTAAACTGACTTTTAAAACTAGGTTGAGAATTACGTATGCATGCCATGTCACTAGAGTCAATCAGGAAAAGAACTATAAAAAGAAAAGAGAACTAAATGAAAATGAATAGAATTTATAGAAAACGAAAAATTGCATTAGAGAGATGGTGAAAGGGTTTGGACAACAAAACAAACAAACTAAACTGGGGTAACAAACCTAGAACAAACCTAGACAACACTAGACGGGCTACTATGACTAAACAAACTAGGCAAAATAAAAGGACAGGAGGGTTTGAGTCACAAGACAATATCTGGATTACAACCCTGAAATAACCCGGACAACAGAAATGACAACAAAATAAACCACCAAAACTCCTCCCTGGCTAACCAAGACAGGAGCGTCTTTCCAATTTCCAAGCTCGGCATCTTAGCCACTGAATTACGCATCAACATTACTAGGACCTTCACAAACTTCCATCACATTGTTCTTAACAAATTGCTTTTGGGTTCCCTTTGCTGGCTCGTTCTTAAGATCAACCTCTGATAGCACTGAAAACTTTGCAGTGCGTGGAGCTTCGAGGATCTCAGAAGAATTTTCATATTCCTTTTCAAAACAAATCATACTCACCATATGCGTCTCATTACGAACAGGCGATGGACTTTGGCTAGTGTCTGCTGCATCTGGATTTTGCACGACAATGTCACCTGCATCAATAAACTTCTAAATTGCTTTCTTCAGATTCCAACACTTCTCTATGTCATGCCCTGGGGCATCTGAGCATTATGCGCACCTTTGAGAAAAATCAAACTTCTTTGGAAGAGGGTTTGGCATTTTTATCTGGATCGGCTTCAACATGTCCAATTGCTTCAACTTTTGGAACAAACTGGCGTAAGACACTCCCAATGGGGTGAAAGCCTTTTCTTTTTTCAGCAACCTCTCATTCTTAAATGCTTGATTGGGCCGAAAACCTGATCCATGGGGTTTTCGATAGGCTCGTGGGGGTGGATAGGCATTTTGTGGAGCTGGGTAATGGGAAAGTAATGTACAATTTTGGGAGTTCTATGGAGAGAAGTGGCATTGGGGAGGATCACCTGGTCCATCAAGATATCCATAGGGACGATGTCGAGGCTGGAAGTGTTGATCAGGAAAGCCCATCAAATCATCTTTTCTGTTTCTCTTTCTTCCACCCAAGCTTACTGGGATGTTTTGAATGTCTTTCGAACAACTTATGATTTTTCCTGACTTGATTCCCTCTTTTACTAGCTCCCTCATTTTTAACACATCGTTGAAAGGCTTTTCCAAGGTCAGGATCAAATGACCGAAGTAGGTGGGCCGTTGGGCTCGTAGGAAAAGCTCAACCATTTCTACTTCACCAATCGGGGTATTGACTCGAGCAGCTTGCTCCCTCCATCTGAGCCCAAACTCCCTAAAGCTTTCCTCTGGCTTCTTTTCCATTTTAGATAGGGAGGAGCGGTCCGGGGTAACGGCTGATATGTATTGAAAGTATCGAACAAAATCCTGAGCCTTGTCACCCAATGTAGGCCACTTACCAACATCTTGACGATTATGCCATTCCAAAGCTGCCCCAGTCAGGTTCTCACTGAAGTACGCCATCAACAAATCATCTTTCTCGCCAACATTTCTCATTTCACTGCAATAATCCCTCAAATGGACTATCAGATCTCTACACCCATCATACAAGTTAAACCTTGGCACTTTGAATCCCGCGGGCAGGCGAACGTCAGGGGACACAGACAATTCTTTGTAGGCCATGCTACCTTGGGTTCCCCTTCTTTGTTTGTTCTTTAAGGATTGTTCTATGCCTTTCAGCCTCATGGGTATCCCATCTCGCCCTTTTCTTCCTGTGAATTTTTCATTTTCAACATGAGGCCCATCCCGCGGACCCTTCTTGTATTAGTTGGGAACCTTGTGGGCAACCTCTGAGGGGTAATATTGGGCATCATGAGCTTTGAGTGGGTGTTCATTGTTGGGAATAACAGATAAGACATGAGGGCCATTTTGGGGAGAGGTAATTGGAGGAAGAGTGATTGAGATACTGGGGTGGTTGGGAAAGCTGTGATAAGCGGGTGGATATAGAGAATATGGAGGGTCCTCTGGCATTGTGTCCGGAGCTTGGGTAAGGGCAACATTTAGGAAGCTAGGTGGTGGCGGGGGCGGTGCCTTCCCAGTCATCCAAGCCTGATACATGTACGCCATGTGTTGTCTTAGCATCTTTACCTCTTCAAACAACCCATTATCCTGTTCAACCGACTGCTTTCGGGCACCGGTATCAACCAACTCAGTTTTGTTGTTGTCTGCCATTGCCTTTTGACTTTGTGTTATAGAGAAGAGTTACCACTTTAAAAACCACAAACCAACCACCCTTCTGCTATGAATATAACAAAATGAAGCCATTACGTTAGCGTTAGGGCATATAACAAAAGATAATCTCACTTTATGTGCAATGCACCTAACCACAGTTATCGGTTCTAAAATGACTTCGAGGGTACAAAGGTCTGTTGGCATCATCCCAATTTGTTCATTTCAACCTTCTCTTTTCTTTGTTTTTCTAGCACTTCTTAGCTCGTTCATTTTCCTTCCCTTTCTTTCTGATTGTCGCTCTTTTCTTCCTTCTCAATTCTCACCTCCCATAATTTCACCATCTTTTTCTCTCTTTTTTTTCTTTTTTTTTTCTTTTCTTTCTTTAAAAAAATAAAAAAAAATGATTCGATCGAACCCTTTGTAGGTTGCCTACGTATCATGACGCCGCATGAATCAGATCTTTGCGTAGTTCGGGAATAAAGGAAACAAACTAACGTTCTTTTTCTTTTTACCTTAATGACTACTCTGATGAGAAAAGGGAAATAAAAGAAACAAATCTTTTTTTTTTTGAATTTTCTAGACTTAATGTTCTATAACCTATTCTAAACTCTAGCTTAACGAGCATATATTTTGCTTTTTTTTTTTTGAAACAAACACTCCATGGGAAATTATTAAGGAAAACCCTAGAAGAGAAAACAAAAATATTTTTTTTAGGAAGAAGATCGAAAGAATAAACCACGGAAAAATATTTTAAATTTTCATTTGATATCCTAACACAAGATTTCGCAGCAAGCAATGAAAAGGTAAAACAGAATGTTTTTGGATTTCAATTTTGATTGCCTAAAGGAAAAATTCTAATGATAAACAAAAGATAAAGTATGCTTTTTTTCTATGTACAATATCCTAAAGTTCTAATGAAGATAAAAAGAATTTTATTTTCATCCTCATTAATTTCCCCAAAGAAACACCTCAAAAGAAAATCTTTTTGGATTTTGGAATTAACACCTTAAAGAAAGCTTTTAAAGAAGTACTAAAATAAAATTCTCTCTTTTTTGTTTTGAATTTTGGTCCTAATATACTAAAGGAAACACAAAATAATTCATTTTAAGTCCTAGATATTAATTGCCTAAAGGAGAAACAACCTCAAATTGTTTTCATTTCTAGAATTAGTATTCTAAAGAAAACTTATACAACACATTTTTTCAAATATAAAACAGCAAATAACAATAATAAAAAGACTTGACATTACTGTACAAAAGTAGAAAGTAAAAGGCGACATAAAATGAGGAACAGACTCAAAACATAAAAATAAAACACTGTGGCCAAAAGGTGGCTAGAAATAAATCCACACCTGTATGAGAAAACTTTAACCAACACTATGTGAGATAATAACACTCCCTATTAGACACATGCAAGACATAATTGGGACTAATTTTGCAAAATGACTTTTTTGGCCAAAAGGTGGCTAGAAATGCAAAATTTGGCTAAGACCCCGCAAAGTCAAGAACTTAAGATTTACAAGGAAGACCGGACCCTATGTGGGTTGCCTATATATCCCGCCCTGAGAGACGAGAATAAGATTTGCGTAGTTCGGGCAAATTGGATACGTGCGAAGAATAATAAAAAAAACCACTAATTCATAGAAATCACTTTTTTTCTTGCTTTTTCTTGAAAAATGACAAAACATGCAAAATCTTTTTGGATTTTCTTTTTTTTTTTTGATTTTTGATTTTTGAAAATAATGAAAAAGTGTAAAATCTTTTTTTGAATTTTTCATGTTTTTTTTGTCTTTTTCTTAAAAATGTAACAAAAAACATAACTAGACCCTACTTGCATTATTTTCACACTTCCCCTTCTCTTTTCTTTTTTTTTTCTTTCTTCTTTCTTTTTTCATTGTTTTTTTTTTCTTTTTTTTTTCATTTCTTCATTTACCCTCAGTTATCATTGGTCCGCCAAATGACCCTTTTACCCTTAACTAAATGCAACATGTAGCACATAAGATGCATTAGGATGGTCTTTTTCATTTTTGGTATACCTGTCCTAGACAGACCCAACCCCTGTGTTGAGTCTCCAAAGTTAAATGCACATGATGCAAGCAAACGTTCCTACTAGGGATCCGACATGAGATCCTGTTGTACTAGGTTCAAAATCTGGGTTTATTGTTCTAGACCTGGCTTACCCGAGTGGAAAGCTCGAGCCGGGGGGGGGGGGGCAGCATACTGGGAATACAGAAGCTTCACCGGTTTTGCAACTTGTCCGTACCTCGTTCTAAATTTGGGATATGACTCTAACAGAAAAGAACTCACACGAAGTGCACACTTCTTCATGATTTAGAAGACTCGGAGAGAAGGGGGATTTCACAACAGTTTATATACAGTTCACGGAATATCAAAGCGGTAAAAGCAGTCAATTAGCACATTAGGCCCAAATCATGTAACAAAATCAGATAATGGATAAAGCCAACTATAACAATTATTCTAAGCTCGAATTCTTGAACCCTGAACCAGAGATTCTGGGTTCGATCCCCAGCAGAGTCGCCAGAGCTGTCACACCTCCTTTTTTCCTTACACCCCGGAAGGGTATAAATAAAGGAGTTTTTCCAATTAAAGGACAATCGGAACATGATTTATTGTTAAAAGATTAAGAGTTGCCACTTGGGAGATTTATGGTGTCCCAAGTCTCCAGTTCGAATCCCGAGTCGAGGAAAAGGTTGTCTCTGTAATACAGTCCGCGAACCAGAAATCCGAGTAAGGAATGTGTTATCCCGGGAGAAGGTGTTAGGCATTCCCGGATTCCGTGGTTCTAACACGGTCGCTCAACTGTTATAATTGGCCAATTATCTGATTTTAGAACATTTTGAACCTATATGCATTTTAACTTTATAACCGCTCTTATTCATTTTAAGGAAGATTTTAACGTCAACCAAAACACATCTTTTGACCGCGCCACATGAAATGCACCCGCAGTCTGAGACATATTCTATTTGACGTTGTTAAGATTTGGATTTGGGTCACATGAAATGCACACCCGAATTTATAACATATTTATTTCTACTATCATTATTCAAAATTATAGTAGGGTCACATGAAATGCACACCCGAATTTTAGCACAACCATAATCATCAAAAACTTCACAATAAGTATACAAGGAAAAACTTTACAGAATAGCAAAAACGAACCTTAATATTGAATCTGAAATTTGAATTACCGGACAACTTTGAAACTCGTAAATGCACAAGATCGCCAACAGGACCTCGGTTGCCTCGAATCCACTCTTTATATTTTGGCCATTTAATAGCTAAACTGCAAGAGTCTTTCCATTTCGGCAAACAGCTCGCCACTAAATTCAACTTGGAATTGTTGCTTTAATTTGAATCCTTGACAAAATTAATATGATGATTCTTTCTGAAGTAGAGGCAATTTATTGTCCACGAAACAAACCATCACTAACTCTATTTTAATTTACTTCACGTCTTGCACGAGATTCCCACATAAGAATTTATAATGCCTTAAAGAACTTGTCAACCTGTGAAGAAAGACTACCACCCCCACTTACGCCAGCCTTTGAAATACCAATGCTTGCGTGTATTTTACTGTAAACAATTTTCTTCGCCAGCATATGCAGCAGCCATAATATAGCAACAATAGTTCTTCAGTTTTGAAGCAAATATAAAGCGTCCAATGAACAACATCGCCGGAACATTAAAACCCAACCGGATCTTTTCCATAAATGGCCAAAATTACAGTATATCAACAAATGACTAGAACTCGACCGATAAATACATCAACAACACTAGCAAGACCTCTGCTAACCAGAACTCGAAACCTCGTCGTGAAGCTCAAACAAGCTCGAACGAACAAACTCAACGACCTCGAACGGGACGATGACTGTAAACTTCTCACATTTCTGTCACTGTTTTTGCTGCATTTCCGGCCAGTTATGGTAGCGGCAGATGTGGGATGGTGGAAAGGTAGCAGTATGTGTGTGTGTGTGTGTGTGTTCGCCGGCGTCAATGGTGGTCGTCGGTGGTTGACGACGGAGATGGGGTGCTATATGCTGAAGGAGAGGATGAATAAGGGTCGGCTACTGTCGTGCATGGCTGTTCATGGTGTAGGCTGGTCATTTGGACAGAACAGCATCGCCGGCAGCGTAGGGTCATTTGGACAGGAACAACGACACGCAGGGGGGGGAAGGTCGAAGAAGATAGACACGAGGGGGGTGGGGTGGCGTTCTCTGGTGTTGGTTTTAAGATGTGCAGCCTTTGCATTTTTTTTTGGTTCTTCAGCCTTCTTCATTTCGATCATGCGCAGCTTTTGCTGCTTTTCGTTCCAGCTTCTTAAACGAAGAAGCTTTCTTCGTTGGTGAAGAAGAGATCCGATGGGGGGTCCCTGTTGAAACAAAAGCTGCGCAACTTTTCTTTTTAGCCTTTTTTCTGTTTCCTCTCCTTTAGTCTTCAGCCTTCTTTTTATATTGTAGGTTTTTGGTAGGGTTTTTAGGTTAAGGGGTATGGGCTAAGGAATTATGGGCTTGGTAATTGTGGGATAGGTCCAAAATTAGGCCTAAAAATGGGTTGCTCGAGCCCAAGTTCTATTCTTTCGCTGCGAACAAGATTAAAAATACGGGCCCATTTGTTAATTATTCCTACTATTCAAATAATTATAAAAATAAAACTAACCATTAAAGCAAATCTATTTTTGGTATTTTTAAATATCATATTAAAATAAAAATACGATACTATTGTTGTATATATTTTTTTTAAGATTTCTTTTTAAATTAAAAATGACTACAAAATATTAATGAACCTATTTTTGTGATTTTTTGTTTTCTTGTAATAAAATAAAGTAAAAGAGTCAAAATTACTTAAAATATCTATATTATGCCTAAATTAAATATTTTACACTAATATAAGAAAAAATCTTGGGGAGGGTCAAAAATCACATGTCTACAGGCAAATCCTTCTTCGTCAACGCGGTCAAACTCTCGCGTTCGCATAGAACAAAAAATTCACTGACCAAAAAAATCTCTCTATCGCGAACACGAGTGTCCTCTCGCGAACACCTAGCTTCCACAAGCTGCCCCTTTGCGAACGCGATCACCACTATGCGAATGCGTAGAACAAGGGCTTGGGTCCTAGCGGCTCCACATCCTCTACACGAACGTGATGCCCTTTACGCGTTCGTGATGCACTGCTTGAACCAACCTTCACGAACACGTCCCCCACTTTGTGAACGCGAAGAGCAATATTCCACCTGCCTCTAGCTCTTCTTCGCGAATGCGGGACTTCCCTCGCGAATGCGAAGAAGGAAACCGGAGACTTCAGAAAATCTGCAATCCTTTCTGAAGTCCAAATGATCCATTAACCACCCGAAATCAACTCGAGGCTTCCGGAACCTCAACCAAACATACCTACCAGTCCTAAAACACCATACGAACTTAGTCGAGTCCTCAAAACACATTAAAGAACAACAAACACACGAATCACCCTCCATCCAAACTTAATGAACTTGAAACTTCAAATTTCTACAACCGATGTCGAAACCTATCAAACCACATTTGATTGACCTCAATATTCAACATTACGAACCTACTCCAACTTCTGTGATCGGAGTCCGACCCCAATATCAAAAAGTCCACTTTCGTTCAAAATCTCATAAAATTTCGACTTTTGTCATTTCAAGCCTAAATCAGCTACATACCTCCAATTCACAGTCCGGACACGCCTCGAAGTCCAAAATAACCTAACGGAGCTAACAAAACCGACGAAACTCTATTTCAGAGTCGTCTTCATACAATTCCGACTAAAGTCAAAATCCTAGAACTTAAGCTTCCGTTTTAGGGACTAAGTGTTTCAAAACACTCTGAAACCAACAACAGAACCTTCCAGCAAATCAGATAAGCAAAAAAAAAAACAGTAAATAGGGGATTGGGGCTATAACTCTCAAAACGATCGGCCGGGTCATTATATCCTTACCCTCTTAAAATAATCGTTCGTCCTCGAACGAGTATAGAGACATACCTGAAGTGGTGAAAAGATTAGGATAATGGCTGCGCATATCCTGCTCGGTCTCCCAAGTCGCCTCCTCGACCGGCTAACCCCTCCACTAAACCTTTACTGATGCAATATTCCTTGACTTCAGCTTTCGAACCTGCCTATCCAAAATAGCCACCGGCTCCTTAAGATAAATTCTTATCCAACTGGATTGAGTGAAATCCAACACATGAGACGGATAGGCATGATACTTCCGGAGCATAGAAATATGAGATACCGGGTGGACTTCTGCCAGGCTGGGAGGCAAGGCAAGCTCATAAGCAACCTCCCCAACACGCTACAACACCTGGAACAGGCCAATAGACCTTTGGATCAGCTTGCCCTTCTTCCCAAACCTCATAACACCCTTCATGGGTGACAACCGGAGCAAGACCCGCTCTCCAACCATGAATGCAACATCACGAACCTTCCTATCTGCATAACTCTTCTGTCTGAACCGGGCTGTGCGAAGTCGATCCTGGATCACCTTAACCTGTGCGAAGTCGATCCTGAACCAAGTTTGCACCCAATAGCCTAGCCTCGCCCGGCTCAAACCAACTCACTGGAGACCGACACCGCCTACCATACAGTGCCTCTCGCGAACGCATAGCTTCCACAGGCTTTTTCCTACTTAAATTTATTTACTCGTCGCAGTAATAATTTCAAAATAATATCTTGAAGTTTTGTCTATGTCTATCTACACAAATAACACTTTTTCCTTTTTTGCTGCTTTTATTAGATTCCGAGAGATAAAATTAATGTTTTATCTTCTTACACCTGTTGACTCGTCACAAAAATAGTTTCAAGGTAAAATGATGAATTTTTTTCTATATCTACAGAAATAACATTTTTTTCCTTCTTTGCTGCTTTAATTAGATTTTGTGAGATAAAATAGAAGTTTATTTAACGCTTTACCACTTATGCTACGGATTTACAATGAACTACAGATTAGAAGAATTAATTTAATTTCCTTTTCTTACCATTATCAATTTTTGATTTGATTTACAGTATATAGGTTTTGAAATTTCTCCATCCTTTTATACATATATATAAACTCTTCACTTATCGCTTTCATCTTAGCACCGTCCCACTTTTTCCTTTTTTCCGGTAAATTCACTCATTCTAGATCATTATCATGAGGTAGCTGATGAGGATGAAATTGGGTTAATAGAGCAAGTTGCAACAAATTTTTTGACACTCATGGGTTTGTGCCAGTAATTTCCGCATTGAGGGATGCAATTGATGAAGCGATGGGGAAGGTGAAAGTGGAGAAGATAATGAGTAGTAAACAAAAGTTTGGTGAAATTTGCATTTTCCTATTTTTTTAATTTGAAAGTTGGTCAAGAAAAATCTTTCAACTAACAAAATTTCAGCTTGTGTTCAAATTAAATGCATATCCAGGCACAACTCTAATTTTTAGATAATTTATTTTACTTAACTTCAAATACTAATTGTTTTTCAAATATCAAGGTTTTACGTCCAATGCCCATTTAGATTCCATAACAACAACCCTCCTATCACACATGCTTACAAGGAGCTCACAGATATGCAGTGTCAGTCGATACAATCATACGACAATTGAAACCCTTTATTATCGGTGATAGCAATAAATATATTGCTCAAAAGGAGCAAAGGGCTATTGTTGCATACAAGGGAAGCGTCACATGTGTCTCGTATGTGGGATTTAATCCTATCAAAAGATGTAAGCCATGATCATTGATCCATTGTGGACCTTGATCCAGAGACTAACATACTATGGACCCTCTTAATGGGAAAAAGATCAGCGTAGAGACAATAAAGAAGGACACCGACAACTAGATGATAACCTCTTAATTAAGCCTTGTCCTTGTCTATTGTCTCTACACTGACTTCATTTCCCATTAAGAGGTTCCATAGTCGGCGGTCTCTTGGTCAAGGTCCACTTTGGATCGTGGCTTAAGTCTTTTGATTGGATCAAATCCCTCATATGAGATAATTGTGCCACTTCCTTTGTATGGAACAAGGGCCTTTTGAGCGGAATATTTATTGCTACCACTGATAACAAGGGGTTTCAATCGCCGTGTGATTGTATCGACTGACACTGCATATCTATGAGCTCCTTGTAAGTCTGTGCGATAGGAGGGTTGTTGTTATGGAATCTAAATAGGCATTTGGACGTAAAACCAAGAAATTTGAAAAATAATAGGTATTTGAAGTTAAGTTAAAAAATTATCTTTGAAAATTGAAGTTATGTTTGGACATGCTTAACTTGTTAACAAGTTGAAATTTTATGAATAGAAAAGATTTTTCTTGACCAACTTTCAAATTTTGAAAAAAAAAAGAAATACTCATCTTCAAGAATATTTCAAAAAATTAGCCCAATGTATAATCAAGCACGGGAAGTGATGTTTTTTCAAATCTTCTAAGGAAAAAACACTTCCACACCCATCAAGCATCGAGTCATGATCTTCAAAATTTAAAGACCGAAAAAGTACTTTTGGAGCTTCGAGGTCCTAGTTATTTGTAATACCCCTATTCTTTTTTAATAAGGGTGTATTGGTCATTAGTATAATAATGATAACAATAATAATTATTATTATTATATAATTAATAAGTATAAGAAACTAACTATGAAAAAAAAATAAAAAAATGACACAAAACGAAACAAAACAGAAAAGGGAAAATAAAAGAGAACAAGAACAAAGGAAAGTCGAAAGGAGAAGTACGCCGACTCTAGTGTTCTACCTAAATTAGGATTAGGATGGTAATTATGGAAGCTACATATGACTTTCATGTCTGCTATGGAAACCGAAGAGACCCAATTTGAATAGGAATCAAATGCCTAGGTTTTTTCTTTTTACATGTATAAATAGCAGCTTGGTATCGGCATACCGCATAGTCTTCCTCTCGCAGAAAATAATTTTTGGAGAAGGGTTTTAGGTTTTAAAAGCATTTCATTATTCTGAAGCCAACACTTGAAATCTTACTTCCGATTGATTGGAGGAATTTATACGAATTGCTCGAGGTGAAGCATTTGACATTTCGACACGAGTACTATGAGTAGTAATCTTACCATATTTTGTGTTTTCATAACTTGCATGATTTATACATAGTTTTTAATATGAATAAGTACTGATTATTTTGAGTTGCATGTGGGACAAGTCTTTTAATCGATATGATACCGAAATAGTTACTTGAGATGAATATCGTGGTTCTAAATATTTTCGTTGTCACTAGATCTGTTGTACAGTTACTTGAATTTATTGTTATTGAAAAGAAATTATATGATTTGATAAGAATCGAAATACTCTATATTGTTTTAAAATATTTTCTACGAGTATATACGGATTACAGAGACAAGTATAAACGGGAGTAGACATTGAAGGATCCCGTAGCTAACGACGGGTTCGTTAGACCTAGTACACCTTGTAATTACCAATTATCGTTTTAGCCCTTGCTAGTGGGAAGGTAGAACTAGCATACCGTTACCGATTTTCCTTGAGTAGGGACTACCGTTATATTTGATTTCTTGCAAAGAAGTCCACAGTTATACCGATTACATGATCCGCTCATTGAAACCTCCCAAATGTGAATATTGATATTATACAATGGTTACCGAGCTTATTACTGGACTATTAATTGTATTCTAGTATAAGAAAAGCATGATGAGACTGAAAATTATTTATTATTTCTGAAAGGGCATTTTTATATTATTTTTTGATTGAGATACTAGCATATTTTTTGACTTGTCCCCAATAAAAACGGTTGTGGTTAAGTGTTATTATTCACTGAGCTAGCGACTCATTCCCCGCTAATTATTTTTACAGAAACAACAGTTGACGCGGACGAGGATTTCGTTAATTAGAACGCACAGGTCTATAGTTCTTGGTGAGCCTCGCACTTGTTCGCGTGGGCGGAGATTTTATTTATTGTTATGGTCTTTCCATTGAACTCTTAGAGTCGCTCCATAGTCATTATTTTAGTGTCATGAGTATTCTTTTGTTATATAGTCTTATGTTGAGTATCGTTCTTATTTATCAAAGTTGGAGATAAATTAGTATTTCTAGTGGTTTGTTGGCAGTTTAGTTATAGTGGAGACTTGTTTTGGCTAATTGATAATTTGTCGGTTGGTTGATTTGATATTGGGATGGTTTGTTGTTGATTTTGAGACAGGATATTTTTTTGGGATAATCCAAAATTAGAGGAAACTCCGCCCGATTTTCTGTAAAATACTGATGAGGCTTACTTGGGGGCACTTGCTCCTAAGCATCGGTCACGATCCTAAATTGGGTCGTAAAAACGTTGGTATCAGAGCTTAGGCTTTAATTCCCGAGTCATGGAGAAATGCTTAGTAGAGTCTTGTTCATGGGTATGTAGGCGCCCATACTTATGATCTTGAGGCTACTGAACATCTAAGAATGTTTTCCTTTCCTTTATTCTTTGATCATGCGTTGAGATAACTTGAGATTGACTTTGGAGTATTTCTTTCGCAGATGGCTAGGACACGCACATCCTCATCTGCTGGACGTGGTACTAATGGGGGTGGCGGTCAAGTTAGGGTTCGTCAAAATAGAAGACAGAATGCTCCTTAACCTGGAGTTGGGAACATGGGTCAACCCCAAGCTACTATGCCAGATCAAGTGCAAGGGAAGGGAGTTCAGGACACTCCACCACCAGTGCCAACTGTTGTACCTATTGTTGCCTTACCAGCAGACGCGGTGGCAAGGTTATTGATTGTGTTAAAGGCATTGGTGCCTACTCAGGGTGGAAGTTCAGCTCCTCAAGCTGCTTTACAGATACAAGCACCTGCACAGGCTTAGACTTTCTGAAATAAGGAAGTATCCATATAAGAGTTTCTGAAATTGAAATCACCAAAATTCACAGGTTCCGATAATTCAACAGATCCTCAAAGTTTCTTGGATGAGACACTTAAGGCATTACATGCCCTAGGATGTTCTAGTGAGAGAGTCGTGGAGCTCGCAACATACAAACTAGAGGATATGGCCAACACATGGTATGAAACTATATTGCTAGGAAGGCCAGCAGGAGCAGCACCACTAACATGGGACGAGTTCACTAAGTTGTTCAAGAATCATTTTCTTCCAGATTGCTTGATACAAAAATATGCTAGAGACTTTGAGAGATTGGTTCAGACTCCAGATATGGATGTGTCAACATATAACAGAAAGTTTTGTAAGCTAGCTATATATGCTCTTTATTTAGTGCCTACAGAAGAAGCTCAAGTTCAGAGGTTTGTTGATGGATTGGTTGGTCATCTATACACTGTAGTAGCCCCACAGATGAAGACTTTATCCTACTCTGATGTAGTCGACCTTGCTAGAAAGATTGAAAACAAGGGGCGAGATGAGTGTGCACCTAGTGATTTATGTAAGAGGGCCAAGACATGAGGGTCTTTTAGTGGCAGTTTTAGTGAAAATCGAAGAGCAGGAAATTAGGGACAACAATAACAGGGTTCTCAGACAGGGACACATTTGTCTTCACAGTCCACATATAGACCATATTACAGACAGGGTAATAGGGGACCATCATCTTCTAGACATCGTAATTCTAGTATATATATACCACTACTCCAGTCTGCTAGACCTGTGATAGATCACATTTGGGCCAGTGTCGTGTTTTAACTAAAGAGTGCTTTTGATGTGGCCAGTTGAGATATCACTTGAGGGATTGCCCTCAGCCTCCGAGAAATTTCAACTAGGCTTATATTCAGTCAGCTACACCTACTCAGACTACTCGTAATGCTTCAGGTGCTACAGGTACATGAAATAGAGGTCGAGGTGCTGGAGACCGTGCTACTGTGAATCAAGGACAAAGGAATACTGGTAGAGGTCAGGCAAGAGTTTTTGCATTTACTAGACAGGATGCTCAGGCCTCGAATGTTGTGGTTACAGGTATTCTTTTTGTCTGTTCATTTGATGCACTTGCGTTGATTGATCCGGGATCTACTCACTCTTATGTGTCCTCGTACTTGTCTTTGAGGTTTAGTAAAAAAACCTGAGCTATTGAATGATCCTTTTCTAGTTGCTACTCCTGTTGGGGTGTCACTATTAGCTGAATACATGTATCGTGCTTGTTAGATTCGGGTTGAGGGTAGAGATACTCTAGCTGACCTTATTGTACTTGATATGATTGACTTTGACATGCTTATGGGAATGGATTGGTTATCTTCTTGCTATACTAATGTCGATTGTCATGCAAAGATAGTTAAATTTGATATACCAAACGAACCTAGTTTTGTTTTAAAGGGGGGTCAGGTTACAAAGACCTGCAATGTTGAAAGCTCAGCAACTTCTTAAGAAAGGTTGCTTGGGTCTCTTAGCTATTATAAATGATACAAGAAAGGAAACAGTTGGGTTAGAAAATGTACCAGTAGTGAGAGAATTTTCTGATGTATTTCCTGAGGATTTACCAAGATTGCCCCCAGTATGAGAAATAGACTTTGGTATTGATTTGCTACCTGACACACATCCCATATCGATACCCCTATATCAAATGGCACCAGCAGAGTTGAGGGAGCTAAAGTAACAGTTACAAGATTTGTTATATAAGGGTTTTATTAGACCTAGTATATCACCATGCGGTGCACCAATACTATTCGTAAAGAAGAAAGACGGATACCTGAGAATGTTCATTGACTACAAGCAGTTGAAAAAGATAACAATACACAATAAATATCCCTTGCCTCGTATAGATGACATGTTTGATCAGTTACAAGGAGCTACCTACTTTTCAAAGATTGACCTCCATTCTGGTTATCATCAACTTAGAATAAAAAATGAAGATATTTCTAAGACTACTTTCAGAACTCGATACGGGCACTATGAGTTTCTTGTGATACCGTTCGAACTAACTAATGCCCCAGCGACATTCATGGATTTAATGAATAGGTTGTTCAAGCCGTTTTTGGATAGATTTGTAATAGTATTTATTGATGATATCCTGATATATTCTCGTAGCCAAGGAGAACACGAGGATCATCTCAGGACTGTGTTGCAGACATTGCGAGAACACCAGCTTTATACTAAGTTCTTGAAGTGTGAATTCTGGCTAGACTCGGTAGCATTTCTGGGGCATGTTGTATCCAAAGTTGAAATTATTGTAGATCCTAAGAAGACCGAAGCTGTGCAGAAATGGCCTAGACTTACTTCTCCTACAGAAATTCGTAGCTTTTTGGTCTTAGCAGGCTATTACAGGTATTTTGTGCAAGATTTCTCCAGAACAGCAGAGGCACTGACTAAGCTAACACAAAAAAATGCAAAGTTTCAATGGACGGAGGAATGTGAGCAAAGCTTTCAGAAACTGAAAATATGTTTGACAACTGCACCAATATTAGCCTTACCATCAGGTTCTGGAGGATTTACGGTGTTCTGTGATGCATCGAGGGTGGGATTAGGATGTGTTCTCATGCAAAATGGTCGCGTTATTGCTTATGCTTCGATACAATTGAAAAAGCATGAGCAAAACTATCTTACACATGATTTGGACATGGCTGCAGTGGTATTTGCTCTAAAAATTGGAGACATTACCTATATGGAAAAACTTGTGAGATTTATACTGACCATAAAAGTCTGAAGTATATTTTTCAGCAGAGAGATCTGAATCTTCGGCAACGTCGTTGGATGGAACTACTCAAAGACTATGATTGTTCTATTTTATATCATCCTGAAAAAGCCAATGTTGTGGTTGATGCATTGAGTAGAAAATCTATACGGAGTCTGGCACACATAGCTCCTGCAAAGAGATTTTTGGCCAAAGATATCCAGAGACTAGAAGATACATGTATCAGAATTAGTGTTTGAAATTCAGAGGCATTGTTGGGTTGTGCTTAGGCCAGGTCTTCATTAGTGATTATGCAAATACAGAGATGAGGCCTTAGCTGGTAAAAGCAAGGATATGATTAATAAAAGTGATGGTATGCTTCAAATGGGTGACATGCTATGTGTAGCAGACGTAGATGGGTTGAGACATGATATTCTTGAAGAAGCCCACAACTCTAAATACGCTATACATCCTGGATACACAAAAATGTACCGTAACCTGAAGCAATTTTATTGGTGGGAAGGTATGAAGAAAGATGTTACTAACTTTGTTTCTTGTTGTTTGACTTGTCAGCAGGTCAAGGTTGAGCATCAGCGACCCGCAGGACTACTACAACAAATTGAGATTCCAGAGTGGAAATGGGAAAGAATTACTATGGATTTTGTCACCGGTCTACCATGAACTCTTAGGGGTTATGATTCGGGGTGGATTATTGTAGATCGACTAACAAAATCAGCACACTCTTTGCCCGTGAAGACTACATATGGTGGAGTGAGGTAAGCACAGATATTTATGAACGAAATTGTCCGACTTCATGGAGTTCCAGTATCCATCATCTCTGATAGAGGATCACAGTTCACTTCACGCTTTTGTAAATCTTTTCAAGAAGCATTGGGTACACGAGTAGATCTTAGTACTGTATTTCATCCATGGATAGATGGGCAGTCGAAATGTACTATACAAATCTTGGAGGATATGTTGAGAGCTTGTATTCTTGAGTTTGGAGGTAGTTGGGACACTTATCTACCTTTGGCTGAATTTGCTTACAATAATAGCTTCCAGTCCAGTATTCAAATGGCACCGTACAAAACATTGTATGGTAGAAGATATCGTTCTCCCATCGGATGGTTTGAAGCTGGTGAGTCTAACTTATTGGGACCTGACTTAGTACAAGAAGCTATGGACAACGTCCAGTTGATCAAATAGAGATTGCTTGCAGCTCAAACTAGATAAAAGTCTTATGCAGATAAGAGAAGAAGAGATTTAGTGTTCACAATTGGGGACAAAGTGTTCCTACGAGTCTCTCCTATGAAAGGTGTGATGCGATTTGGGAAAAGAGGTAAGTTGACCCCTAGGTTTATAGGACCGTACGAGATACTAGACCGAGTGGGAGCTGTGGCTTATCGTTTGGCACTTCCTTCTGAGTTGTCCTTTATTCATTTAGTGTTTCATGTCTCAATGCTAAGGAAATACATATCAGACTCATCTCAGGTGCTTGAAGCACCTGCCATACCGCTTGATGAGAAGTTGTCTTATGAGGAGGAACCGATGGCTATTGTTGATAGGAAAGTAAGAAAGCTACGATCAAAAGAAACTGATTTCATAAAAGTCTTATGGCAAAATCATACAATTGAAGAAGCTACTTCGGAAATAGAGGATACTATGCGAGTCAAATACCCCCATTTGTTTCAGTCTCCAGGTACGTACTTTAGTTAAATTCGGGGACCGAATTTCATAAGGTGGGGAGGATGTAATACCCTATTCTTTTTTAATAAGGGTGTATTGGTCATTAGTATAATAATGATAATAATAATTATTATTATTATATAATTAATAAGTATAAGAAACTAACTATGAAAAAAAAATAAAAAAATGACACAAAACGAAACAAAACAGAAAAGGGAAAATAAAAGAGAACAAGAACAAAGGAAAGTCGAAAGGAGAAGTACGCCGACTCTAGTGTTCTACCTAAATTAGGATTAGGATGGTAATTATGGAAGCTACATATGACTTTCATGTCTGCTATGGAAACCGAAGAGACCCAATTTGAATAGGAATCAAATGCCTAGGTTTTTTCTTTTTACATGTATAAATAGCAGCTTGGTATCGGCATACCGCATAGTCTTCCTCTCGCAGAAAATAATTTTTGGAGAAGGGTTTTAGGTTTTAAAAGCATTTCATTATTTTGAAGCCTACACTTGTAATCTTACTTCCGATTGATTGGAGGAATTTGTATGAATTGCTCGAGATGAAACATTTGGCATTTCGGCACGAGTATTGTGAGTACTATCTTACTGTAATTTGTGTTTTCATAACTTGCATGATTTACACATGATTTTTAATATGAATATGTTACCAATTATTTTGAGTTGCATGTGGGACAAGTCTTTTACTCGATATGATACCGAAATAGTTATTTGAGATTAATACCGTGGTTTTAAATATTTTCGTTGTCACTAGATATGTTGTACCGTTACTTGAATTTACTGTTATTGAAAAGAAATTATATGATTTGATAAGAACCAAAATGCCCTATATTGTTTTAAATATTTTCTACAAGTATAACGGATTATAGAGACAAGTATAAACGGGAGTAGACATTGAAGGATCCCGTAGCTAACGGTGGGTTCGTTAGACCTGGTACACCTTGTAATTACCGATTACCGTTATATCCCTCGCTATAGGGAAGGTAGAACTAACATACCGTTACCGATTTCCCTCGAGTAGGGACTACCATTATATTTGATTTCTTGCGAAGAAGTCCACAATTATACCGATTACATGATCCGTTCATTGAAACCTGCCAAATATGAATATTGATATTATATAAAGGTTACCGAGCTTATTACTGAACTGTTAATTTTATTATACTACAAGAAAAGCATGATGAGACTGAAAATTATTTATTGTTTTTAAAGGGTATTTTATGTTATTTTCTGGTTCAGATACTAGTATGTTTTTTGACTTGTCTCCAATAAAAATGGTTGTAGTTAAGTGTTATTATTCACTGAGCTAACGATTCATTCCCCGCTAATTATTTTTACAGAGACAGTAGTTGACGCAGACGAGAATTTTGTTAATTAGAGCGCACAGGTTGATTTGGTGAGCCTCGCACTTGTTCACATTGGCGGAGATTTTATTTATTATTATGGTCATTTTATTGAACTCTTAAAGTCACTCCATAGCCATTATTTTAGTGTCATAAGTATTCTTTTGTTATTATTGTCTTATGTTGAGTATCGTTCTCATTTATCAAAGTTGGAGATAAATTAGTATTTCTAGTGGTTAGTTGGTGATTTAGTTATGGTGGAGACTTTTTTTGGTTAATTGATAATTTGTCGATTGGTTGGTTTGATATTGGAATGATTTGTTGTTGATTTTGAGACAAGAATTTTTTTTGGGGTAGTCTAAAAATAGGGAAAACTCTCCCCGATTTTCTGTACGATATCGATGAGGCTTACTTGGGGGCACTTGCTCCTAAGCGCCGGTCATGATCCTAAATTGGGTCGTGACATTATTATATCAACAAAACCTTTATAAAAACAATCTATCGTATCTTATAAATAGCAGCTACCAAAGAAAAGCATGGAAAACTAGTTTACGAACCTCTCTACATGAACTCCCAACAACAATCTGCTTCATCAAAGTTCATACCCCCTAAACCCCCAGATATCCTTACACCACCCAATTCCAAACACACTCCTACTAACCACATGATTATTGATACGCAAGACCCTATCACATATCCTACTCCTTCTGCTCCTAAATCATATCTTCATACCCAAACCTCTAATAATGATACTTATACACCATCTACCCAACATGAACATTCAAACCTTGGGCTGGTGCTTGATGATGAACTGGAGGCACCAGCGGATGTCTCAAATTTTATTCCACTTTCTCTTGAAGAAAAAACTAGGATTTACAAACCCTGGCAACATGCAGTAATTGTTAAGGTTTTTGGTGGTAAGGTTGAACATCAAATACTACGTCAAAAAATTTACACCTTATGGCAACCTACTGAGAATCTTCCTCTCATAGATTTAGGATCTGATTTTTTCTTTCTAAAATTTCAAAAGGAGGAAAACAAGACTAATGCTTTACATCATGGACCTTGGTACATTTTAAATCACTTTCTATCCCTTCGTTCATGGGAACCAAAGTTTATGGCTTCTGAAATAAAAATCAATTACTCTACTATCTGGTTGCGATTACCTGAATTACTTACTGAATTTTATGATTTTCAGATTATTCAGAAAGTTGGTAATAAAATTGGAAAATTATTAACGGTTGATACTTGTACCTCCTCAACGACAAGAGGAAGATATGCAATGTTATGTGTTGAAATACCATTGGATAAACCATTACGAATACATATTTACATTGGAAATCATAGGCAAAATATCCTTTATGAAGGATTAAATTTGCTATGTACTAAATATGGTCGGATGGGGCATAATCAAAGAGTTTGTAGCTTCCAAATTCAAGATGAACATCATATTGCTTCTGCTAATCTTAACCAATCCGCCATTCCTAACCCTAACCACATTCCATCACAAGCGGAATGGAAGACAGTGCAATTTCCAAAAAAGAAAAAATTTCATGAAACTCACTTCCAATGATGCTAATCAATTACCACAAGTACCTCCTTTAGCTACTAATCCTATGAGCTCTTCAGGTAAGCCTGCATCAATTACTCCTAATACTCTTCCTTTTACTCAATTAACCATTAATAATCCTAATCCTACTCCTAGTCCTCTAACTAGAGCTGAGCCGCCTATACCTCCTCTTTTAACCACTAATCAATTTGCTAAACTACTTCCTAATGATTTTGATGAGTCTAATCTTTTAACTCATTTGGATGACAATAGCCAATTACTTTCCTCAACTTCCACTCAAGTGTTTTCTCAAACGGCCCAATTAAACAATAGCCATCCTTCTATACCCATCCTAATCCATGCAAATAGCCACATTAGACAATCAGACATGCATGTCACAATACACTGTCCCACTACACCTTATTAACCACCCACACAAAACCTAATACAACATCTGCCCAACTTTCCCACATCCGACATACCATCATCCTTGCCTAACCCTAATTTTGTAGTTCCCATGCAACTAAGCAATGCTGGTTTTCCCACCTCTTCAAACCATTCAAACACACAAGCAACAAATCAGTCACTCCAACCGCCCTTCTCCACCATTGCTATAGACTCTTCTATACTTTTATCAAATCCGGACCAACCTACTACAATTAAACCAAAGACTCCACTCAATCCATTATCCAAGTATATCAGTCTAGAAAATTTTCTCCCCAAATCTAAATTACCTACGCAGACAACAAACACCCAGACAGACCACTCATCATCTCCAACACAACCACACTCCCTACTCCATCCCTCCTCCACATCTGATAATGGAACTAACCACCATTGTCTACACTGCTCAAACTCCTCATGCACCAACACAACTCACTTCATGGCTCGAGACAAGATTACAGAATCACACTCTCACCTTCACGATGGAGGTCAACCATCAAGAGGTGACGATTCTCATCAACCATCCAAGGGACCTTGCACAAATAGTAGCGGAGGGCATGCAATTAGGGACGGAGATATACGGAAGGTACCACTGGTCCATGACACAGGCTCCTTATCTTGCACCATACCATACACCACCTCTCCCAACCCCAGCTTCATCACCCACTCACTCACTTCCACACAATCACAATCCAGTAGAACAAGACCTCAACTTTCAAGTAGAACTAGAAGCAGCAGTCGTTTACAACAGAGAAACATGTCTAATTCATGCATGTCTATATGGAATCAGGGTCTTTGTCCAGAAGGAGGAGTACGAAAGGAAAATATACATAAGGTGACCTCTGAATCTCCTAACAACATCATTTCGTCTAAGGCCAACTACCAATCCAGATGTGGGAAAGTATGCAATGCTTCTACTTCCCATGTTTCTTCTTTGACCAGGACAAACAAGCACTCACAGGAATCCAACGAGCAGTTGAACTTGAACAAACTGACAATCATATAAATTTTATTATTTGGAATTGCAGGGGTGCTCAGTCAGATGATTTCAGAAGGAATTTTCGTTCATTACTTGACTACAATCGACCATCCTTGGTTGTACTGCTGGAAACACACTGTCAAAGCCACCAAACTGTTAAGGAGGATTTTAATTTCACAGGCATGATTAAGGTCGCTGCTATTGGCCAGTCTGGAGGAATTGCTATCTTATGGTTGTCAGACGTGCTTCACGTGGAGCCAGTGGCCACCACTGCGCAGGAAATACATTGCCATGTTCAGGTTCTTCTTTTTCCCTTTAAATGCTTATTTACAACCACATATGCTAGTACTAACTTAGGTAATAGACAAACTTTATGGCATAACCTAATGTGTGTATATGATATGTAACGACCCGAACCGTCGTTTCCTATATTTTCATTCCGTATTCCCCGTTAAATGCTTATTCATGTTTCAATATGTGTACTTGGTGAATTTGAGTCAATTTGGATCGAGTTTGGTATGAAATGGGACAATTAGTCTCTTTAAGGAAGAATTAGTTTGGAAAAGTCAACCAGACATTGACTTGTGAGTTAGAGGGCTCGGAATTGAAGTCCGATGATTCGGTTAGTTTCGGAGGATGATTTAAGGCCTAGGAGCGCAATCAGAATTAATTTTGGAGGTCCGGTGAAGAAATTAGCTCATTTTGGCGAAGTTAATATTTTGGCGATTTCCGGTTGATAGGTGAAATTTTGATCTGACGGTCGGAATGGAATTCCGAGTATTTCTGTAGCTTTGTTATGTCATTTTGGACTTGTGTGCAAAATTTGAAGTCAATCGGACGTGATTTGATAGGTTTCAGCATTGGAAATAGAAGTTGGAAATTCTAAAGTTCATAAAACTTGGATTGGAGGTTGATTCATGATTTTAGCATTGCTTGATGTGACTTGAGGCCTCGAGCAAGTCCATAATGTATTTTGGGACTAGTTGATATTATTGGTCGGGGTCCCAGGGGCCTCGGGTGTGTTTCGGATGACCAACGGGTCATTTTTGGAAGATTTTTGCCGTTTTGAGCATAAATGTAATGATCTAAAGGTTCATTTTTAGTTCTAGATATCCAAATTTTATTTCTAGACTTCTAGAATTTAAATCATGAATTATAGGACTGATCTGGAAATTTTGGTTTAATTTCATCAAGTCGCGATTGAGTTTTTGACGTGAAATATGAGTTAATTGTTTAACGAGCGAAATGGGTATTGAACTGGGCAAACGAGATTCGAATTGAGTTTCGATTGAAGGGTTGTGTTCGTATTATTATTTATGACTCATAGGAACAAGAATTGTCTAATTCCGAGTTCATATGATGGAGTTAGAGCCATTTTAGTGAAAAATGATTGTGCTGCAAATTTCTTAAAAGCTGCTGTATTTTCTGCAGCAGTGAACAGTACCCGTGCATGAATAGTAACCGCGCAGGTGAAAAGTGAACAGTGACCTCATGCGCATGAACAGTGCCCCCACGAGGCTTATGATTATTTTCTGGACTGATTGAGGCCGAGGGCCATACGTGAGGATATGTTGAGTGATGTGAGGAGGCTTTCAGGCCTCGAGTGTTATATGAGGAGGCTTTCAGGCCTCGTGTGTGATGTGTGAAGGCTTTCAGGCCTATTGATATTGCGCTTGGGCTGTAGGAGCCCCTCCGGAGTCTGTACACACCCCCAGTGAGCGCAGGGTACCCAGGTGAGTTGGGAGTGGGCCCGAGAGGCCGTTGCTTGTGTGTGGTGAGTTGGGAGTGAGCCCGAGGGGCTGATGTTGTGTGCTGGTGAGTTGGGAGTGAGACCGAGGGGCTGATACTATACCGAGATTTACATATTGAGCCCGAAGGGCAAGCTTTTGATTTATTCTTACTGTGGAAATTATTTGTCTTTACTATTTTAAAAGAAGAATTATCTGATACTCACTATTTTACTGTATTACTGATCTTACTGCTTGGGATAGCGCTATATTGTGCCGTTATGAGATTTCATGTTTTCAGTCGTTATTTATTTTTATTACTCACTGGGTCGGAGTACTCACATTACTCCCTGCACCATGTGTGCAGATACAGGCAAAGCTAAGTTCGCTCCTGAGGGCTGATTCTTTCCAGACCGAGGGGTGACTAGGAGTAACGAGGTAGTTGTTGACGTCCGCAGCCCCGTTTTCTCCCTTATCTTTGTTATTTATGATAATTCCAGACTTTGTAAAATATTAGTAAACTCTGTAGTAGCTCATGACTTTTGAAACCCCGATTTCGGGCTGAGTTGGGAGGGTTTTCCTTGTTCTATCACGTTTATTTCGCATTTAAGATTATATTGCCCATGATTTAGACTTATTCCTGCTAAGTAATTATAAAGAGATGTAATGTTTTGTTGATTGGCTGTCCTTGTCCTTACGAGAGGTTCCATCACGACCAGGTTGGGATTTTGGGTCGTGACAAGTTGGTATGAGAGCCTAGGTTACTTAGGTCTCACGAATCATGAGCAGGTTTAGTAGAGTCTTGCGGATCGGTACGGAGATATCTGTATTTATCCTCGAGAGGCTGCAGAACCTTTAGGAAAAATTTCATATTCTTGAAACTCTTATCGTACATCCTTGATTCAGCTTGAAAAGTAACTCTTGAAATTCCTTCCACGTGTTCGTATGCGCGTATGAGCGCTCAGTATCAGATGTGCATCTACGGCTTGTGATTCCCCGATCGAGGGGCGAGATGTGATCTCTATGAGTTGATGTTGGGCCGGTCTGGAGGACTTGAGGTCGGATCTTTGCCTATGGCTTGAGCACCGAGGTGTTGATTGTGTGAGCAAGTGTTTTGAACTTATATATTCGGTATTGCCCCTATTGGTTTGAATGATGGCTGGATAGCTACGTGATGAGTATGTCAGTACTGCGAGATGTATCTATATGACTCGGAAGTGGCGAGGAAGGTCTGCTGGATGATAGATGAACCATTAAGTGTTTGATTTCCATTGTAATTGGATGTGTAGCCCCGAGTTATGGGCGCGTGAATAATCTTTTCATGTCTCCTATCTGGAGTGAAGTAAATTTCATGTTACGGTATGAGTTTGGACTCAGGAAGATTAAGTGACTGTGTAATGTGTATGGCAGTGGAAGGTATACAAAATGTTAATTGGAGGCAAAAAAGGTGGGTTATCTCATGCGGAGTGTTCTAAGGTGGTGTGATCCTTATGTTGTCTATTAGAAGATCTCATTTACAAGTGAAGAATATGCGTTGAAATCTAAATTGTGCTGCCTAGAGAGTGGGCTTAACTATTGTGTGAGTGAATACAAGAATTGCAGAAGAGTTAAAAATTCCAGATGATTTGTGTTTCCACAAGCTTATGAAGGAATGAGTTCAATCTCACTATGGTATTACAGCAACGATAGAGTATATGCGTTATGATTTATTGAGTGCGTTTTGTTATATGGCTTTGATCCAAGTTGGGGAGTTTGCTATTAATTAAGTTGATTGCATGGTTAAGAGCTATACTGTTCCAGTCTGCCACAGAGATGCCTCGGTATTATTCGATCCCGGTTCCACCTATTCTTGTGTGTCCTCATATTTTGCTCATTATTTCGGGTACGCCCTGAGAGTTTCTTTCTTTAACTATTCATGTATCTACCCCGGTGGGAGATACTGTTGTTATGGACCGTGTGTACCAGTCATGTGTTATGATTATTGGGGGTCTGGAGACCCGAGTTGATTTATTGCTATTGAGCATGGTGGACTTTGATGTTATTTTGGGCATGGATTGGCTATTTCCATGTCGTGTTATTCTAGACTGTCATGCTAATACAGTCACTTTGGCTATGCCGGGTGTACCGCGGATCGAGTGGCGTGGTGTGACTGATTATATCCCTAGTAGAGTGATCTCATTCTTGAAGGCCCAGCGTATGGTTGGGAAGGGTTGCCTTTCATATCTAGCATTTGTGAGGGATGTTGGAGCTGAGACTCCTAGTATTGATTCTGTCCCAGTTGTGAGGGATTTTACCGATGTTTTTCCTGTAGACCTGTCGGGCATGCCACCGGTCAGGGATATTGATTTTGGTATTGACCTGGTATCGGGCACTCAACCCATTTCTATTCCGCTATATCGTATGGCACCAGCAGAGCTGAAAGAATTGAAGGAGCAGCTTCAGGAACTCCTAGATAAGGGGTTCATTCGGCCTAGTGTGTCCCCGTGGGGTGCACGTGTTTTATTTGTGAAGAAGAAAGATGGCACAATGAGAATGTGCATTGATTATAGGCAGCTGAATAAGGTAACAATGAAGAACAAATATCCTTTGCCTCGCATTGATGACTTATTTGATCAGCTTCATGGAGCGAGGGTATTTTCTAAGATTGATCTCCATTCGGGCTATCACCAGTTGAAAATCAGGGAGTCGGATATTCCCAAGACTGCCTTCAGGACTAGATATAGTCACTATGAATTTTTGGTTATGTCTTTCGGGTTGACCAATGCCCCAACAACGTTCATGCATTTGATGAACAGTGTATTTCAGCCTTATCTGGATGCATTTGTTAGTGTATTCATTGATGATATCCTGGTGTACTCGTGTAGCTAGGAGGAGCATGCCCAGCATTTGCGTGTAGTGTTGCAGAGATTGAGAGAGGAGAAGCTTTATGCAAAATTCTCCAAATGTGAATTTTGGCTAAGTTCTGTGGCATTTTTGGGACACATAGTGTCCAGTGAGGGTATAAAGGTTGATCCAAGGAAGATAGAAGCAGTGCAGAGTTGGTCTAGACCGTCCTCAATCACAGAGATTCGGAGTTTTCTTGGGCTAGCAGGCTATTATCGCCGATTTGTTCAGGGGTTTTCTTCTATTGCATCGCCTTTGACCAAGTTGACTCAGAAAGGTGCCCCATTTGTATGGTCCGACGAGTGTGATGAGATCTTTCAGAAGCTCAAGGCACTTCTGACCACAGCTCCAGTGTTGGTGTTACCATCAGCTACAGGTTGATACACGGTATATTGTGATGCTTCCAGAGTTGGGATTGGTTGTGTGCTAATGCAGGAGGGTAGAGTTATTGCTTATGCTTCTCGTCAGTTGAAGCCCCATGAGAAGAACTACCATGTTCATGATTTGGAGTTGGCTGCTATAGTTCATGCCTTAAAAATTTGGAGGCACTATTTATATGGCGTATCTTGTGAGGTATTCACTGATCATCGCAGTCTTCAGCATTTATTTAAACAAAAAGATCTTAATTTGAGGCAGCGGAGATGGCTTGAGTTACTTAAAGACTATGATATTACCATTCTATATCATCCGGGAAAGGCCAATGTAGTGGCCGATGCGTTGAGCCGAAAGGCAGTCAGTATGGGGAGTTTGGCTTACATCCCAGTTGGGGAGAGGTCTCTTGCAGTTGATGTTCAGACCTTGGCCAATCAGTTTGTGCGGTTAGATATTTCTGAGCCTAGCCGGGTATTGGCTAGTGTGGTTTCTCGATCTTCCTTATATGATCGCATCAGAGAGCACCAGTATGATGATCCGCATTTGCTTGTCCTTAAGGACAGAGTTCAGCATGATAATGCCAAAGATGTGACTATAGGTGATGATGGCGTATTGAGGATGCAGGGCCGTATTTGTGTGCCCGATGTTGATGGGCTTAGAGATTTGATTCTTGAGGAGGCCCACAGTTCGCGGTATTCCATCCATCCGGGTGCTGCGAAGATGTATCAGGACTTGAGACAACATTACTGGTAGAGGAGAATGAGGAAAGACATTGTGGCATATGTGTCTCGATGTCTCAACTGTCAGCAGGTGAAATATGAGCATCAGAGACCGCGCGGTTTGCTTCAACAGATGATTATTCCTGAGTGGAAATGGGAGAGAGTTACTATGGATTTCGTGAGTGGCCTTCCTCGGACTTTGAAGAATTTTGATTCGATTTGGGTCGTTGTGGATAGGCTGACCAAGTCAGCGCATTTCATTCCGGTGTGTACCACATATTCTGCGGAGCGGCTGGCTAGGATCTTTATTCAGGAGATTGTGCGGTTGTATGGTGTTCCAGTTACTATTATTTCGGATAGAGGTACTCAGTTTACTTCTCAGTTTTGGAGGACTTTTCAGCACGAGTTGGGCACTCAGGTGGAGTTGAGTTCAGCATTTCATCCTCAGACGGACGGACAGTCCGAGCATACTATTCAGATATTGGAGGATATGTTGCGTGCCTGCGTGATTGATTTTGGAGGTTCTTGGGTTGAATTTTTACCACTTGCAGAGTTTGCCTACAACAACAGCTATCAGTCCAGTATTCAGATGGAACCGTATGAGGCCTTATATGGGAGGCGGTGTAGAACTTCAGTGGGTTGGTTTGAGCCCGGTGAGGCTAGGTTGTTGGGGACAGATTTGGTCCAGGATGCCTTAGAAAAGGTGAAGGTGATTCAGGAAAGACTTCGCACAGCTCAGTCGCGTTAGAAGAGTTATGCGGACCAGAAGGTCCAAGATGTGTCATTTATGGAGGGCGAGAAGGTTTTGCTGAAGGTTTCGCCGATGAAGGGTGTTATGAGGTTCGGAAAGAAAGGGAAGTTGAGTCCGCGGTTTATTGGACCATTTGAGGTACTTAGGAGGATTGGAGAGGTGGCTTACGAGCTTGATTTGCCGCCTAGATTGTCGGGTGTTCATCCGGTATTCCATGTGTCCATGCTCCGGAAGTACATTGGGGACCCGTCTCATATTTTAGATTTTAGTACAGTACAGTTAGATGAAAATTTGACTTATAATGTGGAGCCAATGGCTATTTTGAGTCGACAGGTTCAAAAATTGAGATCAAAAGATATAGCATCAGTGAAAGTACAGTGGAGAGGTCGGCCCGTGGAGGAGGCTACTTGGGAGACCGAGCAGGAGATGCGGAGAAGGTACCCGCACCTATTTGAAACTCCAGGTATGTTTCTTAACTCGCTCGAGGACGAGCGTTTGTTTTAGATGGGGAGAATGTAACGACCCGAACCGTCGTTTCCTGTATTTTCGTTCCGTATTCCCCGCTAAATGCTTATTCATGTTTCAATATGTGTACTTGGTGAATTTGAGTCAATTCGGATCGAGTTTGGTATGAAATGGGACAATTAGTCTCTTTAAGGAAGAATTAGTTTGGAAAAGTCAACCGGACGTTGACTTATGAGTTAGAGGTCTCGGAATTGAATTCCGATGATTCGGTTAGTTTCGGGGGATGATTTAAGGCCTAGGAGCGCAATTGGAATTAATTTTGGAGGTCCGGTGAAGAAATTAGCTCATTTTGGCGAAGTTAGTATTTTGGCGATTTCCGGTTGATAGGTGAAATTTTGATCCGACGGTCGGAATGGAATTCCGAGAATTTCTGTAGCTTCGTTATGTCATTTTGGACTTGTGTGCAAATTTTGAAGTCAATCGGACGTGATTTGATAGGTTTCGGCATCAGAAATAGAAGTTGGAAATTCTAAAGTTCATAAAACTTGGATTGGAGGTTGATTCATGATTTTAGCATTGTTTTATGTGATTTGAGGCCTCGAGCAAGTCCGTAATATATTTTGGGACTGGTTGGTATTATTGTTCGGGGTCCCGGGGGCCTCGGGTGTGTTTCGGATGCCCAACGGGTCATTTTTGGAAGATTTTTGCCGTTTTTAGCATAAATGTAATGATCTAAAGGTGCATTTTTAGTTCTAGCGATCCAAATTTGACTTCGAGACTTTCAGAATTTAAATCATGAATTATAGGACTGATCTAGAAATTTTGGTTTAATTTCATCAAGTCGCGATTGAGTTTTTGACGTGAAATGTGAGTTAATTGTTTAACGAGCGAAATGGGTATTAAACTGGGCAAACGAGCTCCGAATTGAGTTTCGATTGAAGGGTTGTGTTCGTATTATTATTTGTGACTCATAGGAACAAGAATCGTCTAATTCCGAGTTCGTATGATGGAGTTAGAGCCATTTTAGTTAAAAATGGTTGTGCTGCAAATTTCTTAAAAGTTGCTGTATTTTTTGCAGCAGTGAACAGTACCCGCGCGTGAATAGTAACCGCGTAGGTGAAAAGTGAACAGTGACCTCACGCGCATGAACAGTGCCCCGCGTGAACAGTACCGAAAATTTCTGGACAGATTTAATGTCCAACAATCCGAGTTTGGTCATTTTTTTTTACTTCCAAGCTCGGATTTTGGGCGATTTTTAGCAAGAAATCTTGGGAAATCTTGAGGTAAGTCACTTGTGATTATTTCTACTCCATAATATTGAATTATCATCGAATAATCCGACTAGATTACATGTTTTTGAGGAGTAAATTGAAGATTTAGGCCTAGGGATTTGAAAATAAGATTTGAAGATTTGAGGGGTCATTTGAACTCCGATTTTGGTAAATTTATATGTACGAACTCGTGGCGAGACGAGGAATCCGGTGATGTGACTTTCGTAATTTTTTGAGACGTGGGCCCGGGGCTCGGGTTTTGCGAATTTCGTGAATTTCGATATTTTTCGAGTCTTTTCGATTGGGTTATATTCCCTTAGACTATTGTAATGTATTCATTGTGGTTTTGAATATATTCGACGCGCGAAGAGGTAAATTCGAGAGGCAAGGGCATAGCGGAGTAGACATTGGATCACCTTGAGGTGAGTAATGATTTTAAATGATGCACTGAGGGTTTGAAACCCCGGATTGCACAACATACTGCTATGTTGAGATGAGACATGCGTTGTATGACGAGCGCGGGGTCATTTACTATTGGGGATTGTGACTTGGTCCATCCCAGTTGATATTTTTACCGCGTAATTGATAAAGATTTCATGTTTTTCACTATGATTGGGCTTATTGCCATATTTGGGCTTCGTGCCAATTATCTGAAATCTTTTGTGAATTTACATCACTATTTTCCTCATGAATTGAAATATTATTTGAACTCACGAATTAAAATATACTCAACTCGAGATTTAATGATATTTATAATGCTGTTGAGATGAGCACTATTGTTTTACTGATGCCCAAGAGGCTTATGATTATTTTCTAGACTAATTGAGGCCGAGGGCCATACGTGAGGATATGTTGAGTGATGTGAGGAGGCTTTCAGGCCTCAAGTGTTATATGAGGAGGCTTTCAGGCCTCGTGTGTGGTGTGTGAAGGCTTTCAGGCCTATTGATATTGAGCTTGGGCTGTAGGAGCCCCTCCGGAGTCTGTACACACCCTAGTGAGCGCAGGGTACCCAGGTGAGTTGGGAGTGGCCCGAGAGGCCGTTGCTTGTGTGTGGTGAGTTGGGAGTGAGCCCGGGGGGCTGATGTTGTGTGCTGGTGAGTTGGGAGTGAGCCCGAAGGGCTGATACTATACTGAGATTTACATATTGGGCCCGAGGGGCAAGCTTTTGATTTATCCTTATTGTGGAAATTATTTGTCTTTACTGTTTTAAAAGAAGAATTATCTGATACTCACTATTTTACTGTATAACTGATCTTACTGCTTGGGATAGCGCTATATTGTGTCGTTATGAGATTTCATGTTTTCAGTCGTTATTTATTTTTATTACTCACTGGGTCGGAGTACTCACATTACTCCCTGCACCATGTGTGCAGATACAGGCAGAGATGAGTTCGCTCCTGAGCGCTGATTCTTTCCAGACCAGGCGGTGATTAGTAGTAACGAGGTAGTTGTTGACGTCCGCAGCCCCGTTTTCTCCCTTATCTTTGTTATTTATGATAATTCCAGACTTTGTAAAATATTAGTAAACTCTGTAGTAGCTCATGACTTGTGACACCCCGATTTCGGGTTGAGTTGGGAGGGTTTTCCTTGTTCTATCACATTTATTTCGCATTTAAGATTATATTGCCCATGATTTAGACTTATTCCTGCTAAGTAATTATAAAGAGATGTACTGTTTTGTTGATTGGCTGGCCTTATCCTCACGAGAGGCGCCATCACGACCGGGTTGGGATTTTGGGTCGTGACAGTTATAAGGGCCCTTGGTTCATTGGTGGTGACTTTAATGAGATTCTATATGCACATGATAAATTTGGTGGTTTGTCTATTAATAATTCAAGATCTAATAAATTTTTAGACTGTATCAATTATTGTCATCTAACTAATTTGGGATACAAAGGTAGTCGTTATACATGGAAGAATGGTATGCATTATAGTAGTAATATACTTGAACGTATTGACCGTATTATGGCTAATTATGACTGGATTAAACAATACCCTGACGCTCTGGTTACACATCTTCTTCATACACACTCAAATTATTGTCCTGTTAAATTAGAACTACAACATTGCCCATTACCTCGAAAAAGAATTTAGGTTTGAAACTATATAGACTACACACCCTACTTTTCCATCCTTAGTTCAACAACTATGGCTAGACAATTTACATTTGATACCTGCTATTAATCAGTTCACTACTACAGTACAAGAATGAAATAAATTCACTTTTGGTAATATTTTTAAACGTAAAAAGAAAATAATGGCTCGATTAAGTGGTATTCAATCCTCTATTAATTATCCAACTAGTATTTTTCTATATAACCTAGAACATACATTAACCCTGAATTTAATAAAATCCTTAGGCTTGAGGAGAATTTTTGGAAATTAAAGTCACGCATTGACTGGTTAAATGATGGTGATGCAAATACAAAAAATTTTCATCTTAGTACTCTCAATCGTAGGAGACATAATCGTATAATTGCGATTCAAGATCAAGGGAGAAATTGGATAACTGACCCTATTCACATCAAGGAGCATATTACACAGTACTATCAATATCTTTTCACAACTCAAAAAATCCATTCTTTAAAAAAGAATAATTTATTGCCTTTCAATGTTTTAACATCGCATGATCAATCTTGTTTAAAAAATCCATTGCAAGACTGGGAAATTATAATTGCTATTAATCTTTAAAGCTCTCAAAGCATCTGGACAGGATGGACTTCATCCATTATTTTATCAAAAATATTGGAATATAATTGGTCCCTTAGTAAAATTTTATTGACACAAAGTCTTCAACGACCATCAGATTGACCCTTCTATTAATACCACTTTCATTTGCTTAATACCCAAAAATAAGAATGCATTCACTATATTTCAATTTTGCCCTATCAGTCTTTGTAATACGATTTATAAGATCATTACAAAAATAATTGTTAACAGACTAAAACCTGTTCTGGAACATACTATTCATCCTACTCAATCTAGCTTCCAGAAAAATAAAAGGGCAGCGGACAATGCTATTATTGTACAAGAAATCATTACCAAATTTCAAAAAATGAAAGGTAATAATTTAAACATGCTTTTAAAATTGAATTTGGAAAAGGCTTTTGATAAATTAGAGTGGTCATTTATACATAATACTCTAATCACTCTTAATTTCCCACCCTCTTTTATTAAACTAATTATGTCATGTATTACAACTACTACTACTTCAAGTTTGATTAATGGTAACTCTACAGACTACTTCACACCCACCAGAGGAATTAGACAGGGAGACCCTTTATCACCTTATTTATTTATTTTATGCTTGGAAATGTTTTCAAGAAAAATTAATACATCAGTTGATTATCATGCTTGGATACCACTCTCAATAGGTAACAAAGGACCTCAATTATCTCACTTATTCTTTGCTGATGACATTATTCTTACATCAAAAATTACGGATAAATCTTGTCAGCTATTGTTAATACAATTACTCACTTTACCGATCACTGAGGATAAACTATCAATTTTGATAAATCCAAAATCTTTTTCTCCAAAAATTGCTCCCCTAATATAAGATCCACTATACTACAAATCTTCCACATGAATGAGGGGACAAGTTTTGAAAATATTTAGGATTCCCAATATTTATTAATAAGCCTGCTAAAAGGGATTACCAATTCTTAATCGAAAATTTCAAAAATAAATTAACAGGATGGAAAATAATTTTTTTTATCCAAAGCAGGAAAGACTACTTTAATTCATTCAACTTTAAATCATCTTTCTAACCATATTATGGAATACATTAAAATACCTACTTATATACTTACCTATCTCAATTGTTATCAACATAATTTTTTATGGGGAGCAACACCTCATAAGAAAAAATTACATTTAATCAAGTGGGCTACCGTCACACAACCTCTTGGTAAAAGAGGGTTAGGAATTCAGAACCTCTCCTTAAAAAACCAAGTTTTGCATGCAAGTCTTGCATGGAGGATATTCCAAAATCCCAATCAACTCTGGGCACAAGTGTTATTACACAATTACATACGCAAATCTCCACTGATCAAAAAACATACTTCAACAACTTGGCGTAATATTATGAAAGGATGGTCCTACTGTGGATTAGAGTTTAAATGGAATATAAAAACAGAAAATCATGTAAAATTCTGGACGGATCCTTGGGTTAGTCATAATTACTTACTTCATAACTGCATATATGGACCCATTCCAAAATATGAGGAAAGTAAATCTGTTACAAACTACTATTACAGCCATAAATGGCACTTCAATATATTGATTCAATTTACCAAGTTATTTACGATCTGTAATCAAAGATATTTATATGCCTCTTGTACCCTTAACATATGACCAAATATAATGGGCTCTCACACAAAATGGCATTTTTACTGTTAAATCAATGTACAATTCTATTGCGAATAGTATAACTCCTCAAACTACCACTCCAATAGATAGCTACAGTTGGATTTGGAAACTTCATATTCCTCAAAAGATATCTTTTTTCTTATGGTTACTTTGCCATGATAGACTTCCGACAATTGCTTATCTCACAAGAATAAGTCTCCTTAATTCATCTATATGTACTCAATGTCATATGGCCCCGGAAACTTTACAACATATATTTCTAGAATGTCCACCTGCTACACACCTCTGGACTATGCTTAAGATATCCACTATCAATGCCAATTCTCCTCTATCCCATAATGCTACTCTAAATTGATTATCCTATTTTATACATCAATAACTACTATTTACCCAAAATGATATTCCAAATACTACTCTTATACCTTTTGCATTATGGAAATTATGGCTTCTATGCAATAAAAATACTCTAGATCATCAAAGAGGTTATTTAAATATTTCTTCCATCTTTAAAAAGGCTGTAAAATTTTATTACCTCACAAATCAAAGATCAAAGACTTCTTCTCTAATACCGTTATATGTAAAATGGCACCCCTTGAACATTCATACTTATAAGCTTAACATTGATGGATCTTGCTCTCTTAACCAGACCAAAAATGGTATTGGGGGTCTTTTTCGTAATCACCAAGGACAGTGGATTATAGGATTTGCAGGAACATCACTACATGGGACAGCTATTCAAACAAAACTTCTAGCTTTGCTCATGGGACTGACAATTGCTGTCCAAAAGCATCTCAAACCACTCATCATTGAGGCAGATGCACAAGCCATACTCGGTATGTTCAACTCCACTACAATGCAATACACTAATATTATTAATGATTGCAGGTTACTACTACTACAGCTGGATAGTCCTCCTCTCCAAAGCAACTACAGGGAGCAAAATAGTATTGCAGATAGTCTAGCTACCTATGGAGCCATGCATGCAAAGGCAAACTGTCTACTTTTTGAAAGTCCTCCACCTTTTGTCTCTTTCCTCTATCAACAAGATCAAAATGGGCTGCTTAGAAAAAGGATGACTAAAAATAGGTCTACTTTGTGTAATAGTAGTATTGTACCTAGTACTTTTAGTAGTATTTAGGCTAGTTCTAATTTTGATCATAGTTATGGCTCCTCTACGGGGCCTTAGGTTCTAGCTCTAGTATTGTAAATCTGATGCCTTTAATGCATCTCCTTAACTGCTCTCTTGTAAGAGCTTGAGTACTTTTGGAGCTTTGAGGTAATTATTATATAAACAAAACCTTTATAAAAAATAATCTACCTTCTAAGAAAATGATGTGTCAAGGCAATGTTAAATTAGAAGATTAACATACTTCTTCCTATTCTTACTGTCCTCAACAGTTTGACCACATATTTGATCCATTATTTTTTGACCCATCTCCAGTATCTGTTATAAATGCCAATTTTAATGTATCTTGATCCATTATTTCTGGACCCATCTCCAGTATCTGTTTGTAGCTATTATACAAATATGGATCTGCATCACTATTGTCTCCCAATGAATATCCATTCCGCCAATTGCAAATCAAACACACGATCAAACATAATATCATTTCGAATTTTATGCATTAACGTTAATAATATCGTTTATAATTGTCGTCTTAGGTTTTGTTTCCTTTATTGTTTTAATAAATCAGATGCAAAATGTCTCTTTTAACCTATCCAATCATATATGATATAGTGACTATCTAACAAGTAAATTTTACTTCCTTAATTGGTCCATCCGATTTCTGCAAACAAATAATTATGATTCCTTAACTATTTCCTCCGACACTTTTGAATTCAAATCGAGATTATAAAGACGAAGATGAGGTTGAGTTGATCAAACAAGTCGCAGCGGTAAGTAAGGCCAAACCTTTTTCTTACATACTGGTAAGGAGGGTCAACCTTATGCTACATACTATCATGTTTTTTATTATTGTTGTTATTCTTTAGTTTTTTAGTTTGACAAAGATATCTGCGTGCAGGGGTTGGATAGAACTCTATCAATTTATTGAATATTAAAAAGTATACACTTTTAGTGTAAGGGGAGGACATGGGATCTTACCTCCAATTTTCCTATATTATACAATTAATTAAGTTTGTTTTAAAAATTTTATTCATCCTTTTATATTTCTCTTTTTCTTTTTACTCTAAGTGGTCATGACAATGGTTTTTTAATTCTATCTAGTGATGGATCGATGTTATAGTAGTTTTATCCCAAGTACCCTTCCCGAAGTTTTTTGGTATTTATGACTTGCAAGGATGAGTCGCGCAGTTCCCGAAGAATTGGTTGAGTTTCAGATCAGATTTAGTGAAACTGGAAGTTTTTAAGTTAACGAATGAAGAAGTTTAACCAAAGTCAACATGGAGGTAAAATGGGTTTGTATCAGAGTTTCGTCGAGTCCTTTAGGTCTGGAACATGATTTATGACTTAGATGATGTCACGATCCAAAATTCAAACCGTCGTGATAGAAACTATACCAGCCCGCTAGGTGAGCCAATTAACTATAAAATATAATATAATAATACTAATATGAGTCAAAGATGAGATAACTGAATTTTGTACAACTCCCCAAGGACTGGTAATACGAATCATGAACGTCTAAAATTTAGATTTCTCTACAAGAACTGAATTGAAATATTTATAACATCTGTTTGAAATATAAATGAACAAAATTCGAATCTAATGCTACTAAGGACTAGTGATATCCGTAACTGGAACGCAGATACATCTTCCAATCCAACTTCCTTCGTACGCAGCAACATTATCATCCAACATCTGCATGCAAAGTGCAGGAGTGTAGTATGAGTAAAATCGACCCCATGTACTCAATAAGTAATAATATAATATAGATGGTACATGAAATAACTCAGCTGGTCCATATTTACAGAAAATAGGCATGATTTTCAAGTATAACAGTAAATCTCAAATCTTTCGCAGAAAATACTAAAAATATTAGTAAGTTCGAAAACTGCGATTTTCCCAAAACTTTCAACAACAGTTAAGAAGTCTCATTATAAGATGGCATGAAGAAAGTACATCTCTATGCCTATATGTCCATGTGCATGTGAATGTCATAAATGTCACGAAATCGTGTAACATGAGGTAATGCATCTTTATGCCTGTGTGCCAAGTATACATATTAATGCAATGCACCACATTGATGAACTCATATACCTACACTCTCAGGGTACTCAATCTCACTGTCTCACACTCCCGCTCAACACGCTCAATCAATCAACACACTCGGTCACTCAGCACTATACGGTACCTGCTACGGCACGCAGCCCAATCCTATCATGAATCAATAGAACCTACGCTCACTGTGGGTGTGCAGACTCCGGAGGGGCGGATCTTGCCCAAGTGCTAATATAACCTGTTGCGGTATGCAACCCAATCCACATATATCCCTAAGGCCTATTGCGGTGCGCAACCCAATCCACATATAGCCATAAGGCTTGTTGTGACATGCAACCCGATCCACAGACACATAAACACGCACACTCCCCCCCCCCACACACACACACACATATTTATATATATAATATGCCTACTGTGGCGTACAGCCCGATCCCATCAATATCACTCGCAAGCCAACCCTTAGGCCTTAACTCGATAATCGATCTCTCCTGTCTATCGGGCTCACAAATATCATGCCAATGAACCCAAATAATGACAACTATTGGCCCAAGTAAAGGTTTATTTTGAAGATTGACAAAGGAACTCAGATATGAACCAGGTCTATCCTTTAGGTCCATCCCTCAGGTTCACAAAAACGGGCAGATTCGAGCATGTGGGATGCACGTGAAGGAGATAAGCTTAACTTGGTGTATTTAATATCTCCTAATAAAAAAGGTTGCATAATTGATAAAGAGAAGGACTCCTTAATCAAAGAGAACACTATCCAAGATAGTGAAAGAGTTAGAAGTTGAAATCAACTAGAACTCTTCCACCAAGGAAGAGTTGAATCAGAACTCTAGTTATTTCTTCATCTACTAACTCTATAAATTGCAGAATGTTCTCATATTACATGTGTTGCACAAAAACGAAGAAGTTAAACATGAATTGAGAGCAAAATAGCAAGGCTTTTTGCAAGCAATTCATGTGTGATTCAAGTGTGCAAACCTGAAGCTACATGACCCAGATTGAAGAACCAGCTCCATAAAGAGTTTTATGTGTCTTTCTTTATTTCTAGTTCAATTGTAGTAGGTGTTTTCATATTGTATCTTTCAGCTTTATCTAGAAGCAATTGTAATAGGTACTTTGAGTATTCAAGTTAGAGTTAACTTGAAGTTGTCACAACAGTTAGAGGTTGGTTGCTACAACGGGATTGGAGGTAATCCTTAGGTTTACAAAGCGTTTTGTAAATGCTGTTTTGGCTTAGTGATTTAGTGAAGTGTTGGGGAAAATCCTACTGAGTAGTAGGTCATGGTTTTTCACCTTTTGAGTCGGGTGTTTTCCACGTAAAATACTTGTGGTCTTTAATTTCTACATTTATAATTCTGTAACAGTAGTAGTTGGAACACATAGAAGAACAAGGTCCTTCTATAATCAGATTAAACAAAAAATTGGGCACCACACAAATCACCCCCTTCTTGTGTGGTATTGAAGTCTAAAACATCACTTGGTATCAGAGCACTCTTTGAAGTCTAAAACATCAATTGGCATCAGAGCAGGTTATCGTTGAAGAGGCTAACACCTTAGGAACAGATCAAGATGAGCGCACCACCTGGAAACTGGGAAGGGCAATCCACTGATAGGCCTCCACTCTTTAATGGCCACTACTACTCTTGGTGGAAAAACACGATGGAAGATCACATCATCAGAGAAGACTATCAGCTATGGGACATTGTCACTGATGGTCCCCTAGCTACTATGAAGAAGAATGCTGAAGGAGTAGATGTGCCAAATACAAGAGCTGACTGCAATGCTGAGGACTTGAGGAAATGGGAAAAGAATTCTAAGGCCAAGAAATAGCTTGTATGGACTTGGTACAGACGAGTACAATAGAATTCAAAGTTGTACCATTGCTAAGGAAATTTGGTACACATTACAAGTGGCTCATAAAGGAACACCTCAAGTGAAGAGGTCCAGAGGAACACTGCTGTATTCTCAATATGAGAATTTCACCATGAAGGAAGGGGAAACCATCCAGGAGATGTATACAAGGTTCACCACACTAACAAATGAACATAAGTCTCTTGGAAGAGTTATTCTTGAAGAGGACAAAGTTGAGAAATTTTTGACAAGAGTTCTTCCAGTCACTTGTAAAAGCAAAATCATTGTCATTCAGGAATCAAAGAACATTGCCACTCTTAAGTTGGACGAGCTAATTGGAAATCTCACAGCCTATGAACTTAGAAGGCAAACCATGAAGATGGATGCAACCACGAAGGAGAGAAGCCTGGCATTCAGAATCACTGAAGGTGCTGATCTAGAGGAGGATGAAATGACCATGATCACAAAGGACTTCAAGAAGTATCTAATGAGAGGAAAGGGTCCTTCAAGAAGTGGAAGTTACAACAAACCAAGGGTTCTTGAAAAACAAACCAATGAGGGGTATTACAAGTGTGGGAAGACTGATCTCCACATCAAAAACTGCCCTCAATGGGAAATTGAATGGAAGAAGGAAAGAGCTGAACGAAGAAACAGGAAGAAGGAATAGGTTCAACCCAATAAGAACAAAGGATCAACAAAGGCTATGGTTGCTTTCTGGGGAGAAAACTCAAATGAGGACTCAGATGGTGAAGATGGATATGAACAAACACTTATGGCAATTGGAGAATCTGATGAGGAATCTGAGGTAAGTATAATTCATCTCAAAGATAAGATTAAGTTTTTGTCTAAAGAAAGGTTATTTCAGTTACTCCTGGATTTCATTGATGAATCCGAGGATCTAAACAATGAAAAGGAACATCTGTCTAAGCAGTGTGTGATTTTGAAAGCTAAGTGCAAAAATCTAGAACTTAGGGCTAGTGAAAGTGAAAGTAAGAATTCTGAGTTAAAGAACCAAGTTCATGAACTTGACACCACTGTCCTAGAGCTTAGATCTCAAAATTTAAAATGGAAATTAGGAACTGGTAAAAAGAAAGCTGATCACACACAACTCATTTAGAAGAAAATGTAGGAAAAATGAAAGATGAGTTGTACAAAAGAGATGAGCAGATAAGAGTCCTTAAGGAGGAACTAAACAAGGTTAAGCACGAGCTAGACATAACCTATAAATGGAATAGGTCATCCGATGCACTTTCATGGCTACATGAACATCATAGTAGCAATAAGAGAGGACTTGGCTACGGGACCCCTGCACCTAAGTGGGATCCCAAAAGCAAGTACCTCACACTCCCTGAGAACATAACTTGCACACACTGTGGTAAAACTGGTCACTATAAATCTGAATGTATTGCAAAAGAAAAGGTTGGTCAAAAGAATAAAGAATTTGTTCAAGGGAAAAATAGGCTGCCAGGTTGGACTAAAAAGAATCTGATTCACCCTTTTGACTATAGAAAGTGACCCAAACTAGTTTGGGTTCCTAAGACTAACCCTTGATTTCCTTTTGTGGGTCCAAGTGAAGGGGAGCAGCCAAATATGGTACATGGATAGTGGCTGCTCAAAGCATATGACAGGAAGTAAGAACTAGTTCCTTGCACTTGAGGACCTCAAAGGAGTTAATGTCTCCTTTGGATATGGGAAGAAAGATGAGATCATTGGTGTTGGAAAGGTAGGTAAGACTGATTCTCACTCTATTGAGAATGTCTACTTGATAGATGGCCTAAATTACAACCTAATAAGACAATCACAATTGTGTGATAGAGGTAACTTGATAGCATTCACCTCTACCAAATATTTTGTGATTAATCTTACCACTGACAAGATTGTTTTGGAGGGAAAAAAGAGTAAACAATATATACATTGTAGATTTGTCCACACTTTCAGAAAATGAACTCCCTTGCTTAAGTGTGTTGGACAATGATCCCCTCCTTTGGCACAAGATACTTGGACATGCCAGTCTAAGTCAACTCAACAAACTAGTCTCCAAGGACTTGGTGATAGGACTGCCTAACATTAAGTTCAAGGAAGACAAAATTTGTGAGGCTTGTGAAAGGGGGAAGCAGGTAAGATCCTCTTTCAAAAGCAAGAAAATGGTAAGCACCAACAGAACGATAGAACTGGTCCATATGGATCTTTGTGGTCCAATGAGAACATTAAGAAGATGTGTTAAAAGATATATGATGGTGCTTGTTGATGATTACTCTAGGTTTATTTGGACATTATTTTTAATATCTAAAGATGAAGCATTTGATATGTTTACTTATTTTGTTAGAAAAACTCAAAAACAACTAGGTAATCAACTTGCATTAATTAGGTATGATCATGGAACTGAATTTGAAAATGTTAAGTTTGCTGAATTTTTGCATGCTACATCATAAATAGTTGCATAACTAAACCTCTTGTTAAGAAAATTCCCTATGAGTCACTTAAAGGGAGAAAGCTAAATATATCCCATCTCAGGGCATTTAGATGCAAGTGCATTGTGCACAATAATGACAAAGACTCATTAGGTAAGTATGATCCCAGAAGTGATGCAGGAGTATTCTCAAGATATTCTTTACATAATAAAGCTTATAAGATATACAGTAAAAGAACTATATGTGTAGAAAAAATGTATACTGTTATTTATTTAAAAACTAACATTCTTTTTGAGAGGCAGGAACAAGATAATGAAGAGATTGGGATGACAATAAATTCAAATGGTGAAACCACAGTCCAACCTGAAGATGCATCACAGGAAGGAACATGTGACGGAACAGGTCCTTCCACCCGGGGCAACATGACAGGGGGAACTGACTAGAAAGGAACTGATCCTCAAACCTTGAGGGAACCTTTCCATGAACCTATTCCTCAGTAACAAAACCAGAAAGGAACATCCAAAGAAATTGACACTCTTATTTCAACATCCACGAAATTGGATATAGATGAACCTGGTTCATCTGTTGATCAAAAGTTGTATAGGGGAATAATAGGTTCTCTTTTGTATATTACTACTAGTAGACCTGACATTGTTTTCAGTATAGGTCTTTGTGCTCAATTTTAGGCAAATCCAAAGAAGTCCCACTTGACTGCTGTCAAGAGAATATTGAGATATTTGAAAGGCAACACTGACCTTTGCCTTTGGTATCCAAAAGATAGTAATTTTAACCTAGTGGGATATGTTGATGCTGATTATGCAGGGTTCCTTATGGATAGGAAGAGCACCTCAGGTATGGCACACTTCCTTGGTTCATGTCTTGTGTCATGGGCCACTAAAAAGCAAAAATTCAGTGGTCTTATCTACTGCTGAAGCTGAGTATGTTGTTGCTGCTTCATGTTGTACTCAATTGTTGTGGATCAAGCAACAATTAATGGACTTTGGAATTGATGTTGGTTGCATTCTTATTTTTTGTGATAACACTAATGCTATTAGTATGACAAAGAACCAGGTTCATCATAGGAGAATTAAGCACATAGATGATAGGCACCACTTTTTGATGGACAACTATGAGATAGGCTTGATCACTATGGAGTTTTGTGCTACTGACAAGCAAATTGTTGACATCTTCACAAAAGCCTTAAGTAGAGATCACTTTGAGAGGAATAGGTTGGAATTAGGGATGATTAAAATTACCTAAAAGGACCAGTTCAAGGTTAAACGAAAAAATGGAAAAAATATATTTTGTTAGAAAGTCTGTAAATAATGTATAAGTAGATTACATCTTGCTCAGTCTCATACTTTCCATAGTATACTCTTGTGCCATGTGTTAAAATGACTCATTAATCTCTAATGCTATTTTCTCTATTTTGGCAAATTTAGACTTACACAAGAGTATTATCAGTGAAGAACCTGGTTCATCAAGATAATACGGTATGTTTTCTACACTCTGCATTATTTGAAATAACTATATTTGGATCATGAGCAGAGTCCTACCAAATACCAAAGTTCTTTTGAACTTATCCGTTACAAGTGAACCAGTTACGTTCAAGACTCTTGACCGTATTAAACTACCTAGATTCTTTTAAGTCTGCTACTCATGGGGAAGAAAGTGGCTCTTCTGAAACTGAACAAGTATCTTCTGATTCTAAAGTTTCTCCTGAGACAATTTCTAAAGTTGCTGCAAATTTGGAAAATAGATTTGTAGGATCTATAGCAGGTGTTTAGACTACAGAATCTGGAGAAGTTGGTGGTGAAAATAAAAAAGAAAAAAAAGGAGAGCAAGGGTGCTAGGAGTATGGTGAGGGGAAATGGGACAAGAATGGATGATTCTTCACCCACTCCTGTAAGTTTAACCAAAGACGCAGGTGCAATGGTTGTTTGGAGGAAACCCTCGCAGACCTGCTAAAGAAAGTGAGTGAAAGCTATAATCCAGCTTCTTGATAGAGTTATCAAAGGCACCAAAACTCATACCATTCCCTATGGCTTCATTCTCACAACTATGCTTGCACATTTCAATGTACCTATGAAAAAGGTGGGAGATTAGTACAAGCATGGATCATTTTTGGGTTAATACTCTGCTTGACTGCGATTATAAAGTCAATGTCACTCCTAAAAAACCTAGTTCATCCAAAAAGGTACCAGTGAATAGCAAGGTCAGAGCTTTAGTGCAAGAAAGTGGGGCTAAGCATGCTGAGATTGAAAGGCTGAAGAAGAGGTTGGTTGAGGTGGAGACTAAGAGAGATTCTCTCAGAACTGAGCTGGCAAGAGAAAAAAGAGAAGAATAATGGTATTCTTCAAGGTATGCTGAAACTCCTCCAAGTCAAAAATCAAGCACCTAGTTCTTCCCAGCCTTAAGCTTCCTAGCCTAATGTAGATAAACCAGTGACCCAGTTCGGGACTTTTTATTTCTTTTGCTCATGTTTTCAGTATTTTTATTTCTTCTTATGCTTTATGGTAGAATCTTATCAGTCATCAATGAAATTCACTATTTTTGCTTTAACTGTTTGTTTATATTTCTTTGATAGTTGAAATTCCTAGATTGATCTATGATGATTAATCCATGATTGCATTTGACGTAGTCTCAGTGGCATTGAGTAAGTTTTAAAATCTGGTTATCTCATATTTTTATGCAACTTTTCGATGATGCCAAAAGGGGGAATAAAGGTTGTGCTTTATACTTTGAACATTGATGTTTATAACCTAATGTACCTAGCCCTTGATGATACGTGATAAAAAGGAAAAATGTTTGTAACATTGTGTTAATATTAAGCTGAGTTGAAACAGGGCCTAAGCTTATGAAAAAGTACAGAGTTTGTCATCATCAATAATGGGGAATTTGTTGGCCCAAGTAAAGGTTTGTTTTGAAGATTGACAAAGGAACTCAGACATGAACAAGGTCCATCCTCCAAGTTCATCCCTCAGGTTCATAAAAACGGGCAGATTCGAGCATGTGGGATGCATGTGAAGGAGATAAGCTTAACTTGGTATATTTAATTTCTCCTGATCAAAAAGGTTGCATAATTGATATGGAGAAGGACTCCTTAACCAAACAGAACACTATCCAAGATAGGGAAGGAGTTAGAAGTTTAAATCAACTACAACTCTTCCACCAAGGAAGAGTTGCATCAGAACTCTAGTTATTTCTTCATCTACTAACTCTATAAATTGCAGGATGTTCTCATATTACATGTGTTGCACAAAAACGCAGAAGTTAAACGTGAATTGAGAGCAAAATAGCAAGGCTTTTTGCAAGCAGTTCGTATGCGATTCAAGTGTGCAAACCTGAAGCTACATGAACTAGATTGAAGAACCAACTCCATAAAGAGTTTTATGTGTCTTTCTTTATTTCTAGTTCAATTGTAGTAGGTGTTTTCATATTGTACCTTTCAGCTTTATCTAGAGGCAATTGTAATAGGTACTTTGAGTATTCAAGTTAGAGTTAACTTGATGTTGTCGCAACAGTTAAAGGCTGGTTGCTACAACGGGATTAGAGGTAATCCTTAGGTTTACAAAGAGTTTTGTAAATGCTGTTTTGTCTCAATGATTTAGTGAAGTGTTGGGGAAAATCCTACTGAGTAGTAGGTCGTGGTTTTTTCACCTTTTGAGCCGAGTGTTTTTCACGTAAAATACTTGTGTTCTTTAATATCTACATTTATAATTCCGCAATAGTAGTAGTTGGAACACATAGAAGAACCAAGTCCTTCTATAATCAGATTAAACAAAAAATTGGGCACCACACAAATCACCCCTTCTTGTGTGGTATTGAAGTCTAAAACATCAACAGCAATATGATGTGACAACAAATAATAACAAAGACTAAGATATGATATGTAAATGAATGAACATGACTGAGTATGTAGATGCAATTTAAGCAAATAACTCAACAACAGAGATGACCTCAATAGGTACCAACAAATAAGCATATAGCCTAAACATGATTTCTGATATGATTCACAGCTCAACTTCTCTAACACGTGGAAATTTCATGAACAAAAACAAGATTTAAGTAACTACACAGTATCATAGAATCAACCGAGTCATAATTCACACGGCGCACGCCCACATGCTCGTTACCTAGCATGTGTGTCACCTCAACACCAAATACATAACACATATATTCAGGGGTTCATACCCTCAGCACTACGTTTAGAAATGTTACTTTCCTCGAACAAGTCAAAAATACCATCTCGCACGTACCGACCTCTAAACGCCTCGAAACTATCCAAAAGCAACTCAAATACATCAAATAACGCCAAAGGGAATAAACCTAATAGATAAAGATCGAATCTTTAATCAAAAACTCCAACAACCTAAAATTCAAACCTGGTCCCGCATCTCAGAACCCGACAAAACTCACAAAATCCGACAACCCATTCAATTACGAGTCCAATCATACTAGTTTCACTCAAATACGACTTCGAACCGATGTCCAAAACTCAAGAATTCGCTCTATGAAACTTTAGTAAAAAATCCCCAATTTTCTCTTTTGAAATCATCAACCAATTGCCAAAAATGAGGATAGATTCATGATATAAAATCAAAATGAGTATAGAACACTTACCCCAATCCACATGGTAAAACTCGCCTCAATCTGAGCTCCATAGCTCCAAATATGATAAAATGGCCAAAACTCCCAAAATAGAGTACTTATAATTCTGCCCAGGTATTCCTCTTACGCGAACGCGGAAAATTCATCGCGTTCGCGACGAACAAAATAATTTGCCACCAAAAATACTCTATGCGTTCGAGGCATAGCCCCCGCGAGCGAGATTCCCAAAAATTCCAGCCTTACGCAATCACATCATCCACTTCGCGAATGCGAATGCATTCTCCCCAGTCCCTAGCTTCTCATCTCTGCACTACGCGAACGCAAGCATAAGGACGCGAACACGATGCCCAGGCCTCACAAAGGTACACGAACACGGTTTCATTGTCACAAACACGACAGAGGAAAATGACCGGATCCTATAATACACTACGTGATCGCGAAGAAGGTTTGAAACACCAGTAAAGAACAACAATCAGGTGTGAGAACATGAAGAAAAATGGCCCAAAATCAATTTGAAACACGCCCAAGCCTCTCGGGACCCCATCCAAGTTTGCAAACAAGTCCCATAACATAACACAAACCTACTCAAGGCCTCAAATCACACCTAACAACATCGAAACAGTGGATCGCACCTCTTCAAACTTGAATGAACTTTAAACTTTCAACTTCCAAAACTCGCACCGAAACATATCAAATCAACCTGGAATGAACTCAAATTTTACACACAAGTCCCAAATTACATATCGAAGCTATTCTAATTCCTAGAACCACAATCTGAATCCGATATCCTCAAAGTCAACTCTGATCAAACTTATGAACTTTCTAAACCTTCGAATTTCTAATTTTTGCCAATTTGTGCCGAAACCTTCTAGAAATATCCAAACTCAAATCCGGGCATACGCCCGAGTCGAAAATCACCATCCGAACCTAACGGAACCATCAAAACTCTAATCCGAGGTCAAATTCTAAAAAGTCAAACTTGGTCAACTCTTCCAACTTAAAGCTTAAATCATGAAATTCTTCCTTCCAAATCGATTTCGAATAACCTGAAAACCAAAACCGATGATTCACATAAGTCACAATACATCATACGGAGCTACTCATGCACTCAAACTACCGAGCAAAGTGCAAAAGATCAAAATGACCGGTCGGGTCGTTACGTTCTCCCCCACTTAAACATACGTTCGTCCTCGAACGTGCCAAGAGTCATTCCAAAGCCGTCAATCATTGTGTAACCTTACCATGCACATACCTGAGGGTGATCCCACGTCATCCTATTCCATATAGGCCTGACAACACAACATAGATAAAGATCATTACTTCAACCTTAGCCCGTAAACCATAGAATCCAATTTCCAACGTCCAAAATTTCTTACAAAACCCATACCTTGCTTCTACATACTATATAAGTCTGAACAAGCTATACCAAACCACAACCATAACCCAAGATGTAATCACATGACATAACACACGACTCCCATACTCGTAGCAAAATTTTCGATCACTGTAGTTGCTCAAAACAACCCCAACACCGGTAATAAACCTCATATAAAAAAAAAATTGTTCCAAAGCCTTTGTACGTTGCAAATGATGAAGAAACACGCAGAAACTCATAACCACTTATCAAATAAACAATTCATAGAACTCTCCCTCCTTCGACAAGAACTTAGCCAATTTGTAAGCCGACTTCCGATATTATCCTTCTAAATATTCCGCAATCAGATCCAATAGCACTCATTCTAGATCCAATGACCTCACCTCATCAAACACAACCATTCTTTTGATATGCAACACCAATACGACATAGAGCCACAAACCATGCAATCCGTGTACCAATACGCAATAACTTAATGCACCCAAAAATGGAAAATGACGTAACTGAGAAAATCTTCCTGCAAGCTCAACAAGCACCACCACCACAACTGCAATGCTACGAACCCATCCTACATAGTAGAACCAATACACACGAATATAACACAAAGGATCGTATCCATACATAATTTTGCTGCAATGCGCAACCCCATCCAACACAGGGTCCTATGAAATATTCCAAGACACCATGCTCAAAATCATTAACAACACGCAATTCGACATCAAGTACACAAAGTGCATGGCCATAATCATGAAAAAGTAAACAATACAATATACCACAACTGAAAAAGGATATAACTAAAGCGCAATCAGCCATTCCACCCCCCAATAACCATCTCACTCGAATTTCACTATAAGGCCCAAATAGAACCGCACCATGTGTGCATATGACCGACAAATCACAACCCCTCGTAGCATGGAAGAGTAACACATAGAACATATGAGAATACGAATAAGCTCCACTCTAACCGAATGGAACATACCTCAACAATAGTAGTACAGAGTCAACCAAACCGACCTAGTATAGAATACACATCCACATCTGGCCTACCAATGGGCCCCAAATCAACTCTGGTCATCCACAGATAGATAAATAACCTTCCTTTCCACAATGACCGAACCATAACACACACTATCATCTGGTTAGATTTAGCCACATCTTCACAGTCCACAACCACGAAATAATCTGCTTTTGAGAACTCCTAGTCTCTAAATCCACATAACACACAAATCACCACATCTGATCCTAACTCCACCGCCTGAATGTCTAACATATCTCTCACACACGATCAACCCACAAGGAATACTTCTATAATTCTTCCGTGCCACATAACAAAATCTAAATATCAGCAGTCAATCAACCAGGTGAGTACTGCAATACCAATGAAGCATCCGTATGTCACAACTCAGTGCACCTTCTGAAATGCGCACCTTTCTTAGGCAATATCAAGTAGTAATATCATTCATCAAGCCATCTAAAACTGCCCATGTTGTTTAAGAATTTATGATCTTCACTTCAAAATTAACCCGTGACCTTGCACATGTAAATCTCAACCCACACAACACACCACATCTATCATGCCATCATAGAAAAGATACAAGGGTCTCATAATCACTTCTGTATCACAAGAAAAGTACATACTCAATTAGACAGGAACCTTCCATTTGATCTCATCTAGGAGAAAATCACTATATTAAACATGTTCCTCATGCCAGTAGGAAATATACACCTCGAACTGTGGTAGTAACTATCAAGAACTCTTCGATGCCCATTTATACATAACCAAGCCATCAGAACTAAATATATCTAACTCAGCCAAGCCACATAGGTCACCAAATCCAAGATTATTGCCACAAAACACCTGTAGAGACTCACCACATCATAAGTACCCAAAGAATTGATCATATCCATTACTATGCTGATCCAAACTACTACCAAAGTGTCCTATTTCTTTGAGTTCCTTCCGAATTACTCTCAAGTCGACACTTCTCCTTGCCAGAACACCACGATCCTTAAACAAAGCTCACCACAAGAGGTCCTAACATAAAATCCATCACCGTATGGTCCATAAGCCACCGTATTCCCTCTTAAGAATCCCAAAAATACCACAATCGAGACACCTACTCTGAAGAGGCCTTCTATGAATCCAAACATGTTTCCTTCACCTTCATGATACTGAAATATAGGATCTATAATGATATGGGAATACCACAAGTCCCGACACCATCCGATGCAAAATCTCAAATGCTAGTCATATACCGGTCCGGAAATTTCTCAATTGCCACATATGAATCTTGAACCCATTAGAACCTTCTTGAGAGTCATCCACCTTGCCCCAAATCTCAATTGCACTGCCCAAACGGGCCGAACATCCTATGCCCCATTAGCACGACAATACCCAAAGAAGTAACCCACGCCTCTAAACAACCGAGTGAACCGCTACTCCAAGCACACTACATCCGTCACAAATAGAAAACTCAAATCATTCCATGATTTTCGTATACACATAAAGTGTAATAAATCATGCATCCGGAAATTCCCTACTCAAGTCATCCTCAAAATCGACCTCTGCAAATCAAATCTGATTCACAAGTATGCCTCAAACTGAAACCAGTACCACATAACTATGTAATCAAATCATCGATAGTAGACTCCCCCACTTGGTTCAAAGATATAGGACAAAACACTCGATAACACAAAATGCCCATACTCTATTGCTTTCATAATACCGCAGTGAGATTCAACTAAGTCCTTCATTAGCTCGTGTAACACAAACCATCTAGTACCTCAAATTAGCTGCAAACTCGCATTCTTCCTCGTGACGATCAGCTCAATTATTATAACTGATCAGAACTTAAATCACACAATTGTAACCCACTAGTAGATAAGAAAGGATCCACCTAACATCTTAAGGACCACACACCCGTAGATTACCCCGCGTGTGATAACCTACCTACTTAGCCTCAAACTGACATCTCGCTATACCATTTCACAACCACAACTACTACGCAATCACCTACTCTTCCTGAGTCTGAACTCATCAACAAGACATGAGAATCTAATTCTTTCCACAATTAAACAACATGAAAGATCCTTCAACACACTCATAACTCGAGACTACATGTCAACTCTTGACAGAAATCAAGCACCTAGTAGTCTATTTTTTACATCCCAAGAAAACTTTTCTCGTCACATTCAAACCACTTGAACACACCTCGCAGTTACATCATACTCGTCATATAGCCATCTGGCCACACATCGAGCAACAAATTCTACCCATAGGGACACTACCAGACATATAAGTCCAAAAGCACATGCTCCCACAACTAAAATCAGCGTGCTCAAGCTACAGTCTAAACTCGGCATCAAGTCCTCCAGACTGACTCATCATCAGCACACCGAAATCACATCTCGCACCTCATATATGGAATCGCAAGCCATCGATGCACAATTAATACCGAACGCTCACATGTGCACACGAATGCGTGGAAGTGATTCAAAGAGTTACGCTTCAAGCTGAATCAATGCCTCACTATAATGAAAGAAAGATGGGAAGTTTATCCTAAATGCCTTGTAGCCTCTCAAATATAGGTATGGATGTCATCATACCGATCCACAAGACTTTACTTGACACTTGTTCATGACTCATAGAACCTATGAATCTAGAGCTCTGATACCAACTTGTCACGACCCAAAATCCAAACCGTCGTGATGGCACCTAACCCAACCTGCTAGGTAAGACAATTAACTATAAAACACAATATAATAATACTGAAATGAGTCAAAGATGAGATAACTGAATTTTGTACAACTTCCAAAGGACTGGTAGTACAAATCATGAGCGTCTAAGATTTATATTTATTTACAAAAATTGAATTGAAATATTTACAACATCTGTTTGAAATGTAAATGAACAAAGTTCGAATCTAATGCTACTAGGGACTATTAATAACCATAACTGGAACGCAAGTATATCTTCTGATCAAGCTTCCTCCGTTCGCAGCAACACTAGCATCCAACATCTACATGCAAGGTGCATAAATATAATATGAGTACAACCGACCCCATGTAGTTAATAATTAAGAAACCTAACCTTAGGTTGAAAGTAGTGACGAGCTGGGACAAGTGTCAGAGTCCAACTCCAATAACCAGCAACAATTCATAAAAATATAATATAGAGATGGTACAAGAAATAACTCAGCTCGTCCATAGTTACAGAAAATAGGAATGCTTTTCAAGTATAATAATAGTAAATCTCATGTCTTTCCCCGAAAATACAAAGATATGAGTAAGATTCAAAACTATTATTTTTCCCAAAAACTTTTAACAACAGTTAAGAAGTCTCATTTTTTGATGGTATGAGAAATGTACATCTCTATAATTACATGTCAATGTGCATGTGAATGTCATAAATGTCACGAAACCGTGTAACATGAGGGAATGCATCTTTATGAATATGTGCCAAGTATAATGTTAATGTAATGCACCATAGTGATGAACTCATGTACCAACACTTTCATAGTACTCAATCACACTGTCTCACACTCCCGCTCATCACGCTCAATCACTCAACACACTTAGTCACTCAGCACTGTACAGTACCTGATGCGGCGCGCAGCCCAATCCCATCATGAATCAATAGAACCTACGCTCACTATGGGTGTGAAAGACTCCGAAGGACGGATCCTACCTAAGAGCTAATATAACCAGTTGTGGCATGCACTCCGATCAAAATATAGCCCTAAGGCCTATTATGGCGCGCAACCCGATCCACATATAGCCATAAGGCTTGTTGCGGCGTGCAACCCAATCCACACACACACACACACACACACACACATATATATATATATATAATACCTGTTACGGCGTGCAGCCCGATCCTATCAATATCACTCACAAGCCGTCCATTAGGCCTCAACTCGGTCATCAATCTCTCTAGTCTCTCGGGCTCAGAAATCTCATGCCAATCAACCCAAATAATGACAACAATATGATGTGACAACAAATGATAACATAGACTGAGATATGATATGTAAATGAATGAACATGACTGAGTATGTAGATGCAATTTAAGCAAATAACTCAATAGTAGAGATGGCGTCAGTAGGTACCAACAAAATAAGCATAAAGCCTAAACATGATTTCCGATATGATTCACAGCTCAAATTCTCTAACGCGTAGAAATTTCATAGATAGAAACAAAATTTAAGTAACTACACAGTATCACAGAATCAGCCGAGTCATAATTCATGCGGTGCATGCCCACACGTCCGTCGCCTAGCATGTGTGTCACCTCAACATCAAACACATAACACGTATATTAAGGGGTTCATAACCTCAGCTCCAAGTTTAGAAGTGTTACTTATCTGGAACAGGCCAAATCCAATACCAAGCAAGCCAAACGATACTCCAAAAATTCATCATGGACGTACCTACCTCCGAACGGCTCGAAACTAGCCAAAAGAAACTCAAATACATCAAATATGCCAAATGGGAACAAACCTAATTGATAATGGTCGAATCTTTAATCAAAAACTCAAAATAAATCCAAAAGTCAAACTCGGGCCTGCACCTCAGAACCCAACAGAGCTTACAAAATCCGGCAACCCATTTAATTATGAGTCCAACCATACTAGTTTCACTCAAATTAGACTTTGAATAGATGTTCAAAACTCAAGAATTTGCTCTATGAAACTTTAGTAAAAAACCCCCAATTTTCTCTTTTGAAATCATCAACCAATTGCCAAAAACAAGGATAGATTCATGATATAAAATCAAAATGAGTAGAGAACACTTACCCCAATTCACATGCTGAAAATCGCCTAAACAATTGCTTCAATCCGAGCTCCACAATGGCAAATATGATAAAATAGCTGAAACCCCCAAAATAGAGTACTTATAATTCTGCCCAGGAATTCCTCTTAAGCGAATGTGAAAAATTCATCATGTTCGCGATGACCAAAATAATCTGCCACAAAAAATACTCTATGCATTCACGGCATAGCACTCGCTAATGCGATTCACAATAGCTCCAACCTTACGCGATCGCATCATCCACTTCGCGAATGCGAAGGCATTCTCCCCACTCCCTAGCTTCTCATCTCTACACTACGCGAACGCAAGAATGCGATGCCCAGGCCTCACAAAGGTACGTTAACGTGGTTCCACTATCGCAAGCCGATGAAGGAAAATGACCGTCTCCTCTAATACACTACGCGATCACGACCCAATCTTCGTGATCGCGAAGAAGGTTTGAAACCCCCAACAATCAACAACAATCAGAAGTGAGAACATGAAGAAAAATGGCCCGAAATCAATCTGAGACGTGCTCGAGCCTACTCCGTCCAAGTATACCAACAATTCCCATAACATAATATGGACCTACTCGAGGCCTCAAATCACACCTAACAACATCGAAATGACGAATCGCATCTTAGTTCGAACTTGAATGAACTTTGAACTTTGAACTTCCAAAACTTGCGCCGAAACATATCAAATCAACTCGGAATGAATCAAAATTTTGCACACAAGTCCCAAATGACATATCAAAGCTATTCCAATTTTCGGAACCATAATCCAAATGTAATATCCTCAAAGTCAACTTCCGATTAAGCTTATGAACTTTTCAAACCTTCGAATTTCTAATTTTTGCCAATTTATGGCGAAACCTTCTAGAAACATCCAAATGCAAATCTGGGAATACGCCCGAATCCAAAATCACCATCCAACTTCAAATCTGGATGTTCTATGCTTAGTAGATTTTCCTTTCAAGTTTCGTCATCTTGTGTCGGCAGGCGGCAGAGTCACATCTATGAGGCCACATCTGCGGGAGATGGGCCGTAGATGCGAAGAAAAGTTTACGAGCCTAGGCCTGCATCTGCAAGATTTGGTTCACAAGTGCGAGTTCGCTTATGCAGAGTTTTAGTCTGCAAGAGCGGATCCTAACCAACAAGCCTAAGTTCTCTTGTACAAAATGATTATGCTGAAGCGAACCTACATCTGAAAAGATAGGATCCACAACAACAAAACCACTAGGCAGAAACCACTGAGGTTTTGTTTTTTTCCCAAACCTACCCAACATCATTTTCTCAAACAAATTCATTCAAACAAACATTTCCTGCATAAAAGTCAAAGCCCGACAAGGGTGCAAGTCTAGCATAATATCAAAGACCGAAGAGGGCACAAAACCAACATCGAAAACCAAATAAAAACAACCAAAACCAAAGGAAACAATATCCAAATTATACAACAACCAAAAGCAATAAATGTTTGAAATAAAAGCCCCAGCAAAGGGCAAAGGCTAGACCAGTAAGCTGAATGGGCTCAATCCTGTCGAGCTATACTCTTGGGCTCGTCCTCCTCGTCAGTGCTGCTATCAGGATTACCGCAAGCACCCTCACTGGATCCACCCTTGGCCTCTATCACGAAGGAGTATTTATCATCATCATCATCTTTGTCCTCGACCGGGAACTGCCCCTGCGGATTCATCAACTAGAAGAGTCCCTTGATGCCCCTCAACATCTTCATAGCAAATTACCTCTTGACTTTCTGATGATAGGCTATAATTACATATTTTTGTCGCTTATTACACTCTAATTTACTGCAGTTTAATTGAGTTTGATCTTTAATCGCTAGTGTTTTGCACTAAATTATGTATTCTATGCCTTGTAAGAGTGATTCCGATCTACGTAGGCGTTATGGAATGAATTCAAGTGATTTTGAGCTTTGAAGTCTGAGTAAAATCCCAAGGAATTAACAAAGGGATCGTGTTCGGGGATCAATAGATGATAGTTATGAACAAAACGAAGAATCGAGCGGACATACGGTGCATTGTCTAGTAAAATGCACATAACTCTTTGCTCAGAACTCCGTTTGGGCTTCACAATATATCATTGGAAAGCTATTTGAAAGGAATACAATTTTCATGTTTTGCATTTTCACGAATTCCTAATACCATGGCCCGTAGAGAGGCATGTGTTGCGCCACGCCTGTGGAAATTTCCTACAGCCTGTCAGAATCAGCAATATCTACTAGCGCGCCGCATGGTGCGGCGCGCCTGTACAAATTTTACAAAGTAACTGTCTTATTTCATGCGGGAGAAGATGTTTTTATCTGGGCCTAAGCCTAGTTGGTATAAATAAAAACAAAAATGCTATTTTGAGGACTTTTGACACATCTTAGACCTAGGGACACACTTTAGACGTGGAGGAACACACACCACACTTGGAGGAGGCTTCTAACTAGTTTTTCTTTTCTTCTCTTCTTTTAATCTCATAGTTTATTAGTTCTAGAGTTTTGGGTGCTACATGAACGCTGTAGTTTAAAGCTTAGATTGTTCTTATTATTTTATCATATTGGTTTATTTATTCAATCTTGCGCTTAATTATTTGATTGTTTTATCACCAATTGAATACTATCTACGAATCTAGGATTGAACTCGGGAGAGGGAATTCTAGATTGCACATAAGATTGAGTAGAGCAAGATCTTAATTTAACCGGGGGGGAGGCAGATTTGCGGATAGGATAGGAATATACCTAATCATCTTGCTTGGTTACTATATGTGAATTATAAATGTGTTCTTGTTAATCCTAATTCCATAGGAATATAGGCGTTATGTTAGCTTAAATAGGCGAGTTGTACTTCGGGAGAAGGCTACGAGCAATGTTAACCCTGTCAACCAATAAACCAGATAAATTAATTAGAAGATTTAAGTGGAAAACTCAATGGGATTGTTAGCTAACCCATAGCTCTAGAATATTCACTCACATTGAATTCGTGTCTAATTTCGCCAACTTGTTTTCTTTAATCCCTTAATTTGTTACTTTAGTTTAATTTTAGTTAAATATCCATACGTTAGGATTCGCTTGAATAGATAAATTATTTGGTTTAATTTAGTTGATAGTTAATCACAAGTCCCTGTGGGTACGATATCTGGACTTACAATCCTATATTACTTGTCGACTACGTACACTTGCATGTGTGTTTGGGAGCAACATGTTTTGGTGCCGTTGCTGGGGACTTAGAAATTAACTAGTCTACTAGGTTAGATTTTTACTTTTTGTCTACTCAAGTTTCTTTTTATTTTTATATTAGTTTAATATTTTATTATCTTTGTTGACATGGCTTCTTGGAATGAGAATTGGTTGAATATTGGTTATTCTTATTATAATGATCCTTGTCCATATTGTGGAGGACCTCACTGGTGGAAAAATTGTCAGAATGTTCCCGGGAGCGAGTTGTGCGTACAATCTCAATCCTATGAGTGAAATATTTGTAATATGTGTGGTGGTCAAGATGACCATTGGAATGGTTGACCTAATTCTTTTCATCATTCTCTGAGCCCTTATTATGATTTTTCTAATGATGTTTGTGAGTTTGATAAGGGTAATGAAGTGCAGCAATCACAACAATGAAGGCCAGTATGGAAGAATTAAATGAAGAGAGCGAGTACTAGCAAGAGGAAAAATTTGAAAAAGAGGATATTTTGAGTCAAACTTGGCGGGTGGAACAAGCTAAAAGATTGGAAATATATGAGGCTCAACATGAGAAAATTACAGATGGGATACAAGACCTAATAGAAGGAAGAAATGAACTGGGACAAGAGATCGAAAAATTTGGCACTGCTATTTACGACTTGGGAGCTCAATTGATTTCAAATGGTGATGCGTCTAATGCCCAACAAAATAGTTCTGAGTTGTGTGAAACTGAAAAGGAGCTTATACGCCAAATTGAGGAGCTAAAATTGGAGAGTCAATCATTACACTATACTTTTATTGATGATGTCCATGTTGAGGAAAGCACTCTAGAGTCATGTGAGCAAGTAGATAATATTATATTTGAAAACTCTAATGCGTGTACATATGAGGATGCAAATAGCAATTCAATTCTAGAGTTAGGGCGCATTGGTCCTCATTCCATGCATTTTTCAACATTGTGTTTGGATGAGGACATAGAAATCGAGTCATCTAATCCTTTGGAGGAGCCAACGGACGAGGAACAAGGTGCTTACATTTTGGAATTTATTGTGCCAAAGAGACATAATTACATACCTCAATCGAATGCCAAGAAGTGTAGAATGCGATATTGGTTGCTTGGCCCAATTAAATTTATCCCACCACACCAAGATCATAGCAAAAAGCTTGAAGTAAAATTGGGGGCGCAATTCATAAGTTCAAGATGGAGACAGAAAGTGGTTCAAGTCGTGCCGCGACGTTAAATCAAGCGCTTGTTGGGAGGCAACCCATTTTTACTATTTTCTTTTAGTTTTATTTTTTTTCTTATTATTGTTGTAGTATTTGTTTTTGTTTTGTAGGATTATAAGAATAGGAAGCACAGCAATTGGAAGCGTGCAAAAGCGATTAGATGGTGAGAACTAAGTGTGGGGTGCCACACGAAGGACGATGCCTGGGGGAAGTCTGAGTACCTCGTAAGCCGCTATTGCTTCGGTCTTTGGCCTACCATGAAGTCTCTTTTACCCTATTGTTATTTTCAGTGTGCATTGAGGACATTGCACAATTTTAAGTGTGGGGTGAGGAGATTGTTTGGGGGATTCTCTATGCTTTTTTAGCTTAGTTGTAGTACTCGTTCTTAGTGTAGGAGTTTTGTTAAAAAAATATAGAAAATTAGACTTTTCCCAACGATGGATCTCCTAGACAGTTTTCTTGAGGGATTTAAGTCTAAAGAAAAAGGACAAAAAAAGATTTTCTTTGTAGGTAGTGTAGCGATTTTCCCTTGGTTTTTCTTTGTGCTGCGATTCTTTTCCAAGGATTTTGTTTGAACAGGGTATAGTTGGTTTTTATTTTTTTAGAACTAGGAAAACTTGTGCTATGTTTTGAATCGAAGCAGTATCTTTTAACTTTGTTATGCCTTGAGAATAGTGAGTAGTTTGGTGGTGACGCTTTGGCTCAATTTTTGACTCTTGTATAATTACCTTAAATTGATGATCTTAACTTTGCTTAACTTCTTTGACTAGAGTGTCTTGATGAGTCCAATCCCGAGGGAGTTATGTGCCATGTGTGTGTAAGGTTTTGTGTTATTCTGTGCATTGCATTTGATGTCTAGAACTTGGCCAGTGTGTTTGTAAAGCGAAATAGTAGTTTTGTTCAGTCTTGGAAGTGTTATAGGAGTTCCTTTGTTGAGCCATATATATATATATATATATATATATATATATATATATATATATATATATATATATATATATATATATATATATATATATATATATATTACTCGCCTAATTGTTATATATCATAGTTAACCTCTTTGAGCGTGTAATCATGTTTCTTTGGCAACCACATTACAAGCCTTGCCCATTTGTTTGGATTAACCATCTATTTGAATATTTTCACCTCTCACGAGCACTTGAATTGTTATGAACTGTGTAAAAATTAAAGCGTGGAGTGGTTGGGTTGGCTTTTGAGTGGAACTAATGAAATAAGGAGAAAGGTACACTGTTTTGAAAAATGAAGAGCCACATGAATTGAAAGAAATTAGTTGTATTGTTGTGAAAAATAATTCTAGATGGTGGTTGCTAGTGATATAATTGTGCTTGAAGAAGTGGGGAGTTAATATATATTTATGTGAATGTGGAATTATGGTTTGACATAAGTGTGGGATTTTCAATGTTAAAGTGTATGTATTAAAGTACTTAGGGAGGTGTAATCACTCTTATATCTAAATGTATCCTACCCGTCCCTCAGCCTATATTACAACCAAATAATGTCCTACTTGATCGTAGACTGAATGAGCTCGATTAGTAGAGTAGTACACCACGGGAAAGCCTATGATGCATCCTTTGAGGCATACGAATGTTATTTCTGAGAGTAAGTGAATTCTTTCTATCTTGAGTTCCTAAGTGTTCTTAAATTTTATTGTATGGAACTACTCTCATTTGTTGTGTGAGGGCACTTGATTCATGAAGGAAAGGTAATTTCAGTGACCTCTATGTTAGAGTAAATGGGTGATTTGTGAATAATGTGTGGTACTTGTGAGTTAAATCTTAAGGTGAAGATGTTACACTCTTGTGCTTAGTCTATTTTAAATATTCTTGCTGTGATGAGTTAGGAGAATTGTTTAAAAGGGTCGTGTCAATATAAAGTGTAGTTTGATTGCTCGAGGACGAACAATGGTTTAAGTTTGGGGTGTTGATGATGGGCTATAATTATGTATTTTAGTCGCTTATTACACTCTAATCTACTGCACTTTAATTGAGTTTGATCTTTAATCGCTAGTGTTTTGCACTAATTTGTGTATTTTATACCTTGTAGGAGTGATTCCGATCTATGTAGGTGTTATGGAATGAATTCAAGTGATTTGGAGCTTTGAAGTCTGAGTAAAAGCCTAAGGAATTAATTCGGGATCGTGTTCGGGGATCAACGGATGATAGTTAAGAATGAAACACAGAATCGAGCGGGCATACAGTGCATTGTCTAGTAAAATGCACATAACCTTTCGCTCAAAACTCCGTTTGGGCTCCACAATATATCATTGGAACGCTATTTGAAAGGGCTGCAATTTTAACGTTTTGCATTTTTGCAAGTTCTCACTACCGCGCTGCATGGGACGCCGCAGGGTGCGGCACAACAGTGTAAAAACTGGCCTGACAAGAAAAATGCAAGGTTGCTGATAATCTCCACTAGCGCGCCGCGCGCCTGTACAAATTTTATAGAGTAACTGTCCTATTTCGCGCGAGAGAAGCTATTTTCATCTGGGCCTAACCCTACTTGGTATAAATACAAACAAAAATGCTATTTTGAGGACTTTTAACGCATGTTAGACCTAGGGACACACTTTAGACGTGGAGGAACACACACCACACTTGGAAGAGGCTTCTAACAAGTTTTTCTTTTCTTTTCTTCTTTTAATCTCATAGTTTATTAGTTCTAGAGTTTTGGGTGCTACATGAATGTTGTAGTTTGAAGCTTAGATTGTTCGTATTATTTTATCATATTGGTTTATTTATTCAATCTTGCACTTAATATTTTATTGTTTGATCACCAATCGAATACTATCTACGAATCTAGTATTGAACTCGGGTGAGGGAATTCTAGATTGCACATAAGATTGAGTAGAGCAAGATCTTAACTCTGAGGGAGGGGGGGGGCAGCGGATTTGTGGTTAGGATAGGAATATACCTAATCGTCTTGCTTGGTTACTATACGGGAATTATAAATGCGTTCTTGTCAATCCTAATTCCATAGGAATATAGGCTTTAAGTTAGCTTGAATAGGCGAGTTGTACTTCACCAGAAGGCTACGAGCAATATTAACTCTGTCAACCAATAAACTAGATAAATTAATTAGAAGATTTAAGTGGAAAACTCAACGGGATTGTTAGCTAACCCATAGCTCTAGAATATTCACTCACATTGAATTCGTGTCTAATTTCGTCAACTTATTTTCTTTAATCTCTTAATTTGTTACTTTAGATTAATTTTAGTTAAATATTCATACGTTAGGATTCACTTGAATAGATAAATTGTTTGGTTTAATTTAGTTGATAGTTAGTCACAACTCCTTGTGGGAACGATATCTAGACTTACAATCCTATATTATTTGTCGACCACATATACTTGCGTGTGCGTTTGGGAGCAACACTTTTTCTTCTTCTTCTCCTTGTCGAAGTCCCGGCGAAGCTCACCCTAGGCCTTATCCATGGTGCTATCGCTGTCTCGAAGGAACTAATAGAAGTATTAAGCTCTTTCTACGCCTCCAAGTATTGCTTAATCTCCTCCCGGGTGAACTGGCCAGCAGGAGCCTCTGAGGGGCCAGCCTCTGTGGGAGGCCTGGGAAGCCTATTGACCAGCTCTAAAATTGTTTGCAGTTGAGTATTAATTGAACCAAAGGGATCCTCGGGATGTGAGTGGAAATCCTCATCATCTTCATCAGCATCAGCATTCTCGGCGGTCACCTTGATTTTTCTTTTTTTTTTTTCTCTAAACCGTACTACCTCTCCAGTGACCTTCAAGGGGTGGAAAACCTCATCCAGGTCAACCCAATTATCTGCATGATGCCTAGAAACCCCTACCTTCTTGCACAATGTAGTAATCAGAGAAGGGAAAATTAGACTCGGCCTACCTTGATGCAACTACTCCCTCAACTCCCGAATCACATGATGACTAACGTTCACCAGAACGTCTTCTAGAATACAGGCAATCATCAAGGCACGTACGTACGTGAAGCCAGTGGTATTACCGAAAGGGAATATTCTACGGGTGATGATCTACTGCCACATCTTCGCCTCCGCAGTAAAACATGTGTTCTTTGTCCCCGTCTTCTTGTTAACCCAAGTGATCTTTTTCCTCTAGTTTCTTCGAATCAGTTTCGACACAAAGCCAAGACCCATTGCCACAAACATCTTTTGCCTCCATAGCTTCTAGGGGATGGTTGGGCAACCCATAATGAGCATTGATCACCTTAGCACCGAACTTCACCACTGTACCCCAAATCATAATATGTGGATCACGCTTAGTCAACTTCACGCGCTTTAAGTTCGCATAGAACTCCCTCACATATTCCTCGTTGGCCTTGCAAGGAGTGGGGGAAAACAATTCCAGTCAATTTTTATTAGACGCTCATAGAACTCGGGTAGGCGATCGAGCACTTTACGCATATTAATTCTCTTCTCAACCAGAAGTTTTTTGTATATAAAATTAGAAAAGTAACAGCGTTCGCGATCACGAGACATGAACTGGACGGTGTCATATTTATCCTCATCCTCCTCTTCGACCTCTTCATAGACAGGGCAATATTTTCATTCTCATTTTGATCCATTTTTCACCGATTTGTACCTGCATTGATCAAAGTCAAGTTAGTTCGGTATTCAATTCGTATTAAGCATTTTAATATTTGTCAAACGAGCCAATGAAACTAGCAAAATGGACACCCGAAGACACTGTTGTGATGCTACTTTTTCAAATTTTCTATGTAGGTCTCGCATGTATGAAAGATTTATCGTAGAGATAAGGCGGATTTTGCAAGAAAGGTCTCGCAGAAGCGAGATCTCTTCCATGCAAACTTGTTTGCACTGCGTATGAGGCACTTCCTGTTGGGTACCGCACTTGTGCTGAAGCAGGACAACGCATGTAGAACTTGTTCCGCTGAGGCGAGATCGTCATCAACCTCCAAAACTAAGAATTTATTTTCGATTTTCCCGCTGATTTTTGACCCAAAAATTCCAATTTTTACCCCTGAATCTTCTGTCATTCAGACATTCATGGCGATTAAACACAATAGACCACGATTTCAAGAAACAAACACCCCAAAAATTCTAAAATTCCTACCAACAACTACTATGAACACCCTACAAGTTTGTTCTTCGGTTTTCAACCCAATTTTAAGAAATCTTAGTAATATACACAGTGATGAACATGATCTTATGCTAAACAACAACAAAATCAAAAGATTTTCAACTACCCAAATCAGAAATATTCAACTTCTTACCCAAAATTCTCAACATACAAGCATGAATAAACCCACATTTTTAACTAAATTCATCCTAGAGTAAGAAGAAAAGCATAAGGCATACCTTGTAGTGAAAATGCAAAAGAGGCAAGTGAGTTCGAAAGTTCCTCCTTTCTTGAGAAATTAACCCCATATTTTTGGTTCCTTTTGAGTGTTGTGTTTGGATTAGGGTACAAGTGAGGGGAGGGAAGAGTTTTGTGTGGAGTAGGGATAGTTGAGGGGCTATAACATTTGGGAAATGGGGAGTGGGATTCAGTTGGTGGAGTGCTTGTGAGGGGTGTGGAAAGTTGAAAAGACGCCCTTAACCCAATTTTTAAACTGCCAATTTTCGCTCAAGCGATGTAGGGTCCGTGTCCATGCATCGGCATGCATGGATGACGGTACTACCTTTGCGAGCCATGCCTAGCTAGCTGAGCCGATTCGGCGGCCAATTTTATCAGAAATTGGAAAGTTCCCCTATAAATTTCCTCCGTCTCTACGGATATCTCCCCTCTTAGCAACTATCGCTTGTGCGGACAGCCAATAGCACCCTCTAGTGTGCACCTGCGAAGACATTCTCACATAGGCAAAATCTGCATGGATTGTTTATCGGTGAGCATTGATCTGCCACAATTTGATGCAAGCCCACCTCCCCCAATTCTTATGTGACTCTTACAAAGCATATCAGACCATCGGAATCCTATCATGTGTTCTACCAATCATGTTCTAATTTTTGATAGCACATGCATGGATAAGGTTTTAGATTTTATAGTACCAACCTTATTTTCGAAAAGGCAAAGCAACTTTCCAATGATAGAATACCAGCAGACAGGGTTATGCGACGGATTTCATAAAGAGTAAACATTCACCGCTCGTGCATTCCACCTTTCCAGCAATTAGTGATACATCATGATTTGTGGTGATGTTATCATTAGGGAGAAGACAATCATGGATAGTATGATGGGGTCACCACGCACATTGAGCAATTGGGAAATGCTGGGACAAGCATGGAAAATGGTACCATGACGGGTTTTTGAATCAAATCTTCTATAGTTCGAGCAAGGATCTTCATCGAGAGGGTGACCAATAGCGTGTTGTACTTATTTTATCATTCAAGTAGAGGTTTTATGATATATTTTATACAATTTCAGCTCGACATACTCATTCCTATTATTTAAGACGATATACTCCAATTGTCGATTTCGTACCGTCTCTTCACTACCCTCCGTTTGAGGACTAACGGTTTGAGTACAAACGATTTTTTAATTGGTATCTGATATAATGAACCATTCGGTCGATATGAAATTTTCCGCTTTTACTTCAAAAAAATATTTTCTCGAGATTTACTTTAGTTACTTGTATTTTGGTACACAAGAATAGTGGTTTGTTTCAGAGACATTTTGACTCCCCTAAGTTAATTATGAGGGTACGATTTGATCCTTAGACAACTTTGGAGAATTGGTGGTAAATTCAAATTTTGTTTCAGGCGGTTTGCCTTTGTGCATGTTTGGATTGCATCTGCAAGCCCTCTACCGCGATTCTTCTTCCGTGTCTGCATAAGTCTGACTGTATAAGTAGACTCGCGTATGCGGATATCCATGGATACGGTCTCGCCTTGGCGAGGAATGTTCCGTGGCGGATATCGCTGAACATACCTAGCTTTTATTTCCACTTTTTACAGGATTTGGACCTCATTTTCTACCACTAAACCTTGTAAAGCTTGTTTTGGAGAAATTTCAGAGGATTCCTTGGTCGCTTGAAGGGGTAAGATCTAAACCCTACGTTATTACCTCTTTAGTTCCTTTATCATCCTACTAACTAATTCATGTTGGGGTTAAGGTTTTGGGGAAACTCTTATGATTAGTAAAACCTGTTGAAAATGTCAAAAGTCCCGCATCGGTGGGTGACATATTTAGTTGGGATTTTTTCCCTATAAAATGAGGCCTAATGTTTAGGATTTTAATACACCTCTCAACTTATCTTCTTATGACATTTGTATCTTCTCTCTTTAGTATTATTTCACTCGTATTTTAGAGTGGAATAAAATATTGGTTGTGTCCGAGGAAGTAGGCAAAATTGGCCGAACCTCGTAAATTCTGGTGTTTCTTTTATTGTTGTCTTATTGTCTTATTTATTATTTAGTGGCTGCCATAATTTTTGGTATAGTAGTTGTGACTCATTCACACTATATACATTTCGCTTTCGCAACAATTGGTATCAGAGCCAAGGTACTGTCTAAGTATGCTCTGTGGTTGTAGCTTAATTTGATCTTCCACACCAGAAAGAAAATAATCTTGATTTGTGTCGTCGTCTATAAAATAATATTTGTGTAAAAAATGGGAGACAATAAACAAGAAGAATCTACATCAAGTGTCAATAATACGTCATCATTGGCATCTTCGCTTTTGATAAGAATTGTGTCAAATGCAAAATTTGCGGTAGAAATTTTTGACGGGTCAAGACATTTTGGGATGTAGCAAGGCGAGGTTCTAGATGTCCTTTTTCAACAAGGACTGAATCTTGCCATTGAAGAAAAGAAACTAGATGTTATTGGAGAAGAAGATTGGAAAATTATCAACCGTGTTGCTTGCGGTACCATTCGATCCTACCTTGCTAGCGAGCAGAAATATCCATACACAAAGGAAACTTCTACAAGTAAATTATGGAAAGCACTAGAAGATAAATTTTTGAAGACAAACAGTCAAAATAAATTGTACATGAAGAAGAGATTGTTTCGCTTTACCTATATTCCTGGTACCACAGTAAATGAACATATCACCAGTTTCAATAAGTTGGTCACAGATTTGCAAAATATGGATGCAACTTTTGATGATGGTGACTTGGCCTTGATGTTGTTGGGGTCACTTCGTGATGAGTACGAGCACCTTGAAACTACTCTACTCCATGGGAATGATGAAATTTCTCTCAGAGAAGTTTGTTCGGCTTTGTACAGCTATGAACAAAGAAAGGGAGAAAAACAAAAGGGCGGAGAAGGAGAAGCACTGGTTGTGAAGGATCGTCCTCAAAATTAAATGAGGACAAAGAAGGGAAGATCCAAGTCAAGATCTAGACCCAGCAAATATGAATGTGCCTTTTGTCGAGAAAATGGGCACTAGAAGAAAGACTGTCCGAAGTTGAAGAATAAGGCCAAACATAACAATGAAAAGACCATTATGGATTCAAATGTAGTTGATTGTGATGATTTAGACTTCTCATTAGTTACAACAGAGCCATCAACATCATCAGACATATGGTTGATGGACTCGGCTTGTAGCTATCATATGTGTCCCAACAGGGACTGATTCGTGGATTTTCGAGAAGGAGAATATGGAGTCATCCACATAGAGGACAACAACTCTCTTACCTCATATGGCATTGGTTCAATATGGTTAAGGAACCATGATGGAATGAGTAGAACATTAACAAATGTTTGATATGTACCGGATTTGAAGAAAAATCTCATCTCTGTGGGACCCATAGAATCAAAAGGGTTCAAAATCATTGCAGAAAATGGAGTGATGAGAGTATGCTCTGGCGCACTAGTGGTAATGAAGGCCAATCAGAAGAATAATAATATGTACTGGTATCGTGGTAGTACAACTATTGGGACAGCGACAGTGACATCCAGTGACAACAAAGAGGCAGAAGCAACCAGGCTATGGCACATGCGCTTGGGACATGCTGGAGGAAAATCCTTGAAAACTCTATCAGATCAATGATTGTTAAAAGGAGTAAAGACTTGCAACTTGGAGTTTTGTGAGCATTGTGTCAAAGGGAAACAGACAAGGGTTAAATTTGGTACATCGATCCATAATACTAAAGGCATTTTGGATTACGTACACTCTGATGTTTGGGGTCCTTCCAAAACACCTTCATTGGGTGGGAAGCACTATTTTGTAACCTTTATTGATGATTTTTCTCGAAGAGTGTGGGTGTGTACAATGAAGAGGAAAGATGAAGTGGTAGGAATTTTTCTCAAATGGAAAACAATGGTGGAGAATCAAACAGGCAGGAGGATCAAATGTATTCACAGAGATAGTGGAGGTGAATACAAAAATGATAATTTCAATAAGGTTTGTAAAATGATGGCATCGTCTGACACTTCACTGTCAGACATACACCACAATAGAATGGAGTGGCAGAACGTATGAACCGGACCTCGCTGGAGAAGGTACGGTGTATGTTGTCCAATGCTGGCTTGGACAAAGAATTTTGGGCTGAGGAAGTTACATATGCATGTCACCTCATTAATCGTCTACCATCTCCTGCTATTGATGGCAAGACACCATTAGAAAAATGGTATGGAAATCCTACTGTAGATTATGACTCTTTGTACGTGTTTGGCTCAACCGCAGATTATCATGTGACAGAGTCAAAATTAGATCCAAGGGCAAAGAAAGCTATTTTTATGAGGATTACTTCTGGAGTCAAAGGATATCACTTATGGAGTCCTATGACAAAGAAAGTAATATTCAGCAGGGATGTTACTTTTGATGAATCTGCTATGGTAAATAAGGTAACAGAAGATAACAAACAAAATGAGGGTGCTTCTAAGCAGGTGGAGTTTGAGGGAAAATTTATTTTTCCTACACAAGAAGCAGAGGAGGAAACAAATGAAGATTATCCTCTGGAAGAAGAGTCAGTAGAGAGGGAGATTCCAACTCAGGAACCTCAACAACAACTTGAATAAATAGCAACCAGCAGTCCAAAAAGGACAATAACAAAACATGTTCGTCTTATAGAGACGATTGCTTGTGCCGCCTCAATTGTAGCTGATGATGTTCCTACCACTTATAAAGATGCAATCCAAAGTTCAGAAAAAGATAAGTGGAGGATTGCCATGAATGATGAAATATAGTCCCTTCATCAGAATCATACATGGATATTGGCCAATCTCCCGAAGGGAAAGAAAGCAATTGGATGCAAATGGGTATTTGTAAAGAAAGAAGGATTTCCTAACCAAAAAGATGTTCGCTACAAAGCAAGATTGGTGGCCAAAGGATATGCTCAAAAGGAGGGAATTGATTACAATGAAGTGTTTTCTCCAGTTGTAAAACATTCTTCCATTAGAATTATGTTGGCTTTGGTAGCACAGATGGATTTGGAACTAGTTCAGATGGATGTAAAAACTGTGTTTTTACATGGAAACTTGGAGGAGGAAATCTACATAACTCAGCCAGAAGGATTCAAAGTTGTTGGAAAAGAAAATATGGTATGCAAACTTGAAAAATTATTGTACGGATTGAAGCAACCTTCTAGACAATGGTACAAGCAATTTGACAAGTTTATGTTGCGGCAAGGGTACAAGAGAAGTAAATACGATCATTGTGTATATTTGAGCAAGCTTTAAGATGGTTCCTTTGTATATCTTCTCCTATATGTTGATGATATGTTGATAGCTTCCAAGAATTCGGAAGAAATTGATAAGTTGAAGATTCAACTGAAGAAGGAGTTCGAGATGAAGGATCTGGGTGAGGCAAAGAAAATTCTTGGCATGGAGATAATAAGAGATAGACATTTAAAGAAACTCTGTTTATCTCAGAAAGAATATTTGAAGAGAGTACTACAGTACTTTGGCATAGATGAGAAGACTAAGCCAGTTAGTACTCCACTTGCTCCCCATTTTAAGCTAAGTACTATTATGTCGCCAAAAAATGAAGCTGAACAGGAGTATATGTTAAGGGTACCATACGCAAATGTTGTTGGTAGCTTGATGTATGCAATGTACATTTTACAAGCTGTTGGAGTTATTAGCAGATATATGCATAATCCAGGAAAGGAGCATTGATAAGCTGTGAAGTGGATTTTACTGTATATTCATAATATTATAGATGTGGTTTAGTTTTTGAGCAGGAAGGCAATCAATATATAGCTGGATATTGTGACTCAGATTTTGCGGGTGATTTGGACAAACGAAGATCAACTACTGGTTATGTGTTTACTTTTGCAAAGGCACCGGTTAGTTGCAAGTCTACTTTACAGTCAACAGTTGCTTTGTCTACAACAGAGTCAGAGTACATGGCTATTACAGAGGCTGTGAAGGAGGCAATTTGGCTTCAGGGGTTGCAAAAAGAGCTTGTCATTGGACAAAAAAAGTATCACAATTTTTTGTGATAGTCAAAGTGCTATTCAATTATCGAAGAACCAAGTTTATCATGCAAAGACGAAGCACATTGATGTTCGGTATCATTTCGTACGAAAAATCATAGAAGAAGGTGGAGTCACGGTGAAGAAAATTCATACTATGGAGAATCTTGCTGATATGCTGACAAAAGTGGTGATTGCGGTCAAGTTTCAACATTGTTTGGATTTGATCAACATTGTTGAACACTGAATATTAAAGATGAAGACACAAACAAAATTTGTTATTGAGAGAAAATTGAAGATGTGGAATTTTTCCAAGGTGGAGATTTGTTGAAAATGTCAAAAGTCCCACATCGGTGGCTGACATATTTGGTTGGGATTTTTTCCCTATAAAAGGAGGCCTAATGTTTAGAATTTAAATACACCTCTCATTTGCCTTCTTATCTTCTTAAGACATTTGTATCTTCTCTCTTTAGTATTATTTCACTTGTATTTTGGAGTGGAATAAAATATTGGTTGTGTCCGAGGAAGTAGGCAAAATTGGCCGAACCTCATAAATTCTGGTGTTCCTTTTATTGTTGTCTTATTGTCTTATTTATTATTTAGTGGCTGCCATAATTTTTGATATAGTAGTCGTGACTCATTCACACTATATACATTTGGCTTCCGCAACAAAACCTTAGGTAGGTAAATGGTGTTCTTATACTGAAATCGTAGTTGTTTTGGATTAATAGCTTATTGTTCAGCTTGGGGAAAACTATTTTTTTAACTCCAAACTCTATTTCTAAATTGGATTTCTCAAATGATTTAGTGTAGGGTTTTCTTAGAAATTGGGGGTTTTGGTAATTAGAGGTATTGGAAACTCATTTGGGGTTAGATGAGTGTGAAATTTAGGTTGTTGATCGTTGGAGCTTCGAGTAGACTAGTTTTGTGTAAAAGTATCGGTTTTGTTGTTGTAGGCCAGGGGTCGTGTTATGAAACTGGAGCGGGTTGTACGCCTACAACAAGATATATGAAATGGGAGCGGGTTTCATGCCTGCAACAAGATATATGAAATGGGATTAGGTTGCACGCCTGCAACAAGATATATGAAATGGGATCGGGTGGCACGCCGCCACGATGATATATGAAATGGGATCGGGTGGCACGCTGCCACGGTAATATTTGTAATGGGATCGAGTTGCACGTTTGCAACAAGAAAGAATGAAAGTGAATATTGATTCTTATGGTGAGAACGAGAGTAAAAGCGCGAAGGGTGATGCCGTGCATTTTTTGTTTGCTATGTTTATTTGTTGTTACCAATTCAAGTGTTTTAACTGTTCAGATTCCTTTACCGTTGTGATCCTTTGTAAAGGAACCCCATCGTGTTTTCAATACTTCACCATATCTATATACATATTTTTTCAATACTTCAAAATTTCAATAATTGTTTCATCTTCAATTCATTTAGTTACTCAATTAATCTTTCTTAAACCGTCTGAGGTTGTAATTTACTTAAAAATGAAATTTCTACTGAGTTAATTTATTAAATTCCTTGTTAAAGGTAATAATTCATTCGATGTTGTACTTTAATTGAAAATTGTACTTTCTTTATTCAAACGATTTCTAAAAATAATTTCATCTTTGCGTCTGAGTTCCTAATTGGTTTAGAAGCTGTACTCTACTTTATGTTATATAAATCAGACTCCTTGAACATCTTAATTGCATTGTTATGGACCCTATGAACTGAGTAACATGAGAACGTTGTTGTGTAAAGTGAGATAGAAATATGTGGGCACAAGGTGTCGGGTTGTGCTAAAAGTTTGGTAATTGAGGTTATGATATGAGACGTCGAGTTTGAGATGGCTGGAAATTGTGCATCAGAAACGATATGAGTTATTGACCTGACATCGCTTTCCTTGTTGAGTACACTTTTACTTGTCTATGTTCCAGCTATGTTGGTGTTAATTTATTTGGTTATCTTCGTTTCCACTCGTGTTTCTCTTTATTGTTTCTACTGATTGTAGTTTGTTCTTTCCCTACTGTTGATATTACTATGTCATTTCTAGGTTGATAGTTTATTATCAAATCATGTTCAATTTATTTGACCAGTAGGTGTCTGGACTGTTCCTCGTCACTACCCCACCTAGGTTAGTCTTCATACTTATTGGGCACCGCCATGGTGTGCTTATACTACACTTATGTATATTTTGTGTACAGATCCAGGTATTTGATCGGTAGTAGCTATACGGGTCATTGTGGTGGAGACTCAAGGTAAATCTGCTACAACGTTCGCATGCCTCGGAGTCACCTTCATTTGTACTTATTTCCATTTGATCCTTTTGTTTCGGAGCAGTGATGTATTTATTTTGTATAACTACTCTTAGAAAGGCTTGTGACTTGTACCACCAGTTTTGGGAATTGTAATTTGTTCAGAGTAATTTAATTTAAAGTTAGTAAATATCAATGTTATTTTAGTTTATGTTAGTCTTACCTAGTTTAGAGACTAGGTGCCATCACGACTCATTCGGAGAGATTTTTGGAATGTGGCAATAATTTTATTGAGGAATTAGACTCCATTCTAAAAAATGAAGAGGACTTCTAGAAACTGAAATCCAGAATCAATTGGCTCTCTGATAGGGATACCAACACTAGATTCTTTCACACCTCTACTCTCAATAGGAGAAAGAGAAGCATAATCCTCTCTCTTAAGGATGAAACTGGTAATTGGCAGCATGACCAACATGATGTCAAATATTCCATCCTTAAATACTTTAACTCCCTATATTCCTCTTCACATACACAATACCACATCCTCACAACCAGCCCAATTGGCCAAAACCACACACTATCCAACCTTCAAAGGGACAACATGATCTCTCTCTTAGAGATAGTGAAGTCAAGAATGCCATCTTCTCTTTCAAACTTCAAATCCCCTGGACCTAATGGGTTGCATTCCTTCTTCTATCAGAAATACTAGAACATAGTGGGCAGGTTTGTCACTGAGTTTTGTACAAATAGCTTTGAATCCCAAACCATGCACCCCACTATGAATGCAATACTACTATGCCTTATCCCAAAATGCCCTCAGGCCACCATGCTTAAGAACTTTAGACCAATAGGGCTCTGCAACACAATCCACAAAAAAACAACTAAGATTGTTGTCAATAGGATCAAACTATACCTCCCGGATATCATACGCCCTAGCCAAGCTAGCTTCCTGTCTAATAGGAGAGCCTCTGATAATGCAATAATTTTCTAAGAGTACATTAATCATCTTAAGAAAATGAAAGGCAAAAATGCCAACATGATCCTAAAGATTGACCTGAAAGAGGCTTTTAATGGGATTGAATGGTCCTTCATTAGGGATACACTCCATGCTTTCAACTTTTCCACTGCTCTCATAAATTTCATCCTCTCATATGTTAGCTCCTCTTCTATCACCATCCTTGTCAATGGGGACGAGACTGAGTCTTTCAAGCCTACTAGGGGTATTAGATAAGGAGACCTCATATCTCCCTATCTTTTCATCATGTGTATGGAGAGACTCTCAAAATTCATTAAGAATGCAGTTACTACCAAATAGTGGTTTCCAATCATCATCAGCATGTCTGGCCCCAAGATCTCCCACCTCTTCTTTGTTGATGATCTAACCTTTTTTGCAAGATCCAACTCTAGAAACCACAACACCATCATCAACACCCTAAATTCCTTCAATGAAGCCTCGGGTTAGAAAATCAATTTAACTAAGTCTAGAGTATTCTTCTCCTCGAATTACAAACCTGATCAGGTAAAGGCTCATTCTGCCAATCTTTTAATTAAAGCTACCACCAATTTTGACAAATACTTGGGCTTCCCAATTTTTCACAGTAGTTTCTAATTCATAATTGATAACATGGAATATAAGCTGGCTGGCTGGAAAACCAATTACCTCAACATGACAGGTAGAACTACCCTAACTAAAGCACCCTGAGCAGTATCCCAAACAATGTTATGCAGTTCATCAAACTAACCTCTCACACTACTAAGTTGATTAATAGCATTAAGAGGAACTTCATCTGGGATACCAACCCAAATAAGAAAAAAATGCACCTTGTAGGATGGGAGACTGTAACAAAGCCAAAAAACCTGTGAGGTTTGGTCTTGCAAAGAGTTGAGTGCAAGAATAGAGCAATCCATGTAGGCCTAGCTTGGAGGATATACCATAATCCTTCCTCCCTATGGGCCAGAATCCTAATCCCTAAACACTGCAAGTGGACTCACATTCCTAAGAAAGCTAATTCCCCCATTTGACAATGCATTCTCAAGGGTTAGGATACATGTAGGGAGGCTTCTAGATGGGTTGACAACAAAAGGGATAGAGTCAGTTTCCTTAATGATGCTTGGATCCCAAATAACAGTTCCATTAGAAGTATGATTGAGGGAGCACTCACCATAAATGATCAAGCCATTAAGGTGGCCACTTTCTACAACAATAGGGCTTGGAACACCTCTTCCCTCTCATTCAATGTCCCCGACAGCATCATGAACCTAATAATACCCACTTTTATCCCAAGCAATGCTATTAAGGAAGATAAGATGATCTGGGGTATAGCAAGTAATGATATTTTCAGCATTAAGTCTGCCTACCTATACCTAAGCACACAAACAACCTCTCCAACAACTAGGCAAAACAATTACTTCAACTTGATTTGGAAACTCAAAGTGTTGCATAATAAGCTCAAGACTTTCCTGTGGCTACTGCAACATGACAAACTCCCTACTGGAGCTTTCCTCCAGAAAATTGGTGTCAATTGCAACCCCATGTGCTGCTTTTGTTCAACAATCTGTGAAACAACTGTCCACCTCTTGTTTGATTTCCCTAATGCCAAGCTTTTCTGGCATAATCTTACCATTCAAAGCACCTTTGTTTACCAACAATAGCACCTCACCTTCACAAGCTAATCCTAGCCTTACACATGGACCAACCTTAGGGAAAAAGCCTTTCAAGAACAACTTGAGAGACTATTTTCCCCTTCTACTTCTAACACATCTAGCTGACCAGGAATAACAATCTTTTCAAAAGAGGAAGGATCCCATTTATATCCCTAATACTATATCAAAAGCCACTGAATATCATGTTCTAACAAAAAGAGAATCAATAGGAAAAGAGATAATTATTTGGGTTAAGTGAGCGCCCCTCCCCCCTCCGCCCCACCAGGAAGCACTATAAATTTAATACTGATGGGGCAGCATTAGGTAATCCAGGAATAGGAGGAACTGGGGAGTTTTTAGGAATTCTAGCGGTGACTGGGTCCTAGATACATAGGAAGCCTGCAACACACTACCAACACTCATGGTAAACTAACTGCTTTTTTACAGGGACCGAAAAAATGGGCCCCACACCTCTAAAAATAGCCACTGACTCTATAGAGATCATAAGGATGCTTAAATGGGAAATGATACTTATGATTATATGGCAGAATAGCCTAGGAGACACCTATACTTGTTCTGGTTTGACATCCCGATCCCTATACTCCACAAAGTTTTATCCAGACACCTTTACTAGTTCAAAATAATTCTTTTAAACCTTCTGATCCCGCGTGCTCTTCAACAATCCTATGTTGATGAAATATACATGTGCACCTCAGATTTTTTTATGCCATATCATTATTTTTCACTTCATTTTTACTCCATTTTTAATTTTATTTTCACTTCTTCACTCCTCCCCTCTACTCTCTATCTCTGGTTATTCCCACCTCTATGCTGCCACCTTCACCACCCCAAAGCAAGCGTAAAGGAAATTGGAGTAGTTGTAGGTAGTAGGAGTACTACTTACTAGAGGAATGGGAAGGTTGGGTGAAACCCAAACAACTAGCAGTGTTGAATTTGTTTGTGACAGTATGTGTTCCAGTTCTATTAAGGGAATAGAACTTTCGAGGTTTAAGAACTCTAAATACAAAATTAAGTAGGCCTGAAATTTGATTAAAATGATAAGGAAAAGAGAAGTGAGAGTGCTTGAGTTGAGTAGAAGAGAGCAAACCTGAAAAATAAGAAGAGGTGGAGGCGGGAGGAAAACGATGGGTTTTAGTAAAAGAAAAAGAGAAGGGAGGAGTAGTAAAGCAGGTGGTAGTGGTAGCAGGCGAAAGAGGCATGATTATCTCAATGAAATCTCACCTACTAACCTATATTGTTAGCAAATTAAATGTTTTTATTGACTTACCTTTATATTGACAAACAAAATGGAAGCAAAAATTGGAGGTGAAACACAATTTTTTTGTGATATCGAAGAGGTATAACAGTATGGGAAGGCAAGTATGAAGGGGAAGAAAAAGAGTATATGAAAGGGAGGGGTTAGCGAAGAAGAGCACTATGGAGAAAATTAGGGGAGGGTGACTGGGTTGGGAGAAGAAGAGCACATGAAGGGTAGGGAAACTTTTTAATAATAAAGTAACAATTTCTTAACTTTTTTTCCTTTTTAATTTTCTTTTATTTAATCTCTTTTTTTTAAAATCAAATTCATTGTCTACACTCGCTTTATACGCGTGCATTTCAGATATTTTATCCAACTCAGCAGATTCAATACCACATAAGCTTGGTTAATAGTCAGATGCATTTAAAATACTAGTTTTGATAATGTTGTATTCTGGGCCGGGCCCGGGCCCGAGCCTAAATGGGCCAAACGGGCCGGGCTTAGCGGTCCCGGGCCTCACAGTCCCGAGCTTCGTGGTCTCAACGGGTGGAACCAGCCTGTGATGGGCCTAAGCCCATATGGTCCTGGGCTAAATGGGTCGGGCTCGTGGGCTTAGCAGGCCTAACGGGCTTTTTTATTTCCGGGCTTTTTTTTAAAATTTTTTTTTGTTTAAGGCAATTTCTTGTAAACCATATCATGGCTATATAAAAAATATATATGTAGTATATATGTAGAAATCTAATTATTAAAGTGCTTGACGAAAAAGTAAAATAACAAAACAATAGTAAAACTAAATTGCCATGCATAATAAATTAATAAGAAAGTACAACATGAAGCATAAATACGTCTAATAATTTTAAAATAACACAAATTGTTGAAAAATCTTAAAGACGAATTTGCGGATAGATACCATCAACACAATACGTTATATGCCTCCTTAAAATGCTTGTGGTACACCCTGCACGAAAATTTAAGGCTCTTCCACAGTTCTTGCACTTTAATATTTGGCCTTCTTCATTTTCTTCAAGCACTTTATAGTAGTGCGAAACAAATAAGCGCACTCTTTCCGAACGAGGCATGATGTAACTTGAAAATTAAGATTGAGACTTGAAGTCTTGAAAATTGGAGATTGAGAGATTGAGAGAAATTTATATTGAGAAATGAGTATTGAGTATTGAAATGAAGAAGAGGGAGGGGGTATTTATAGTGTTAGAGAAGGTTAGTTTTGTAAATTGAAAAAAAATGGCTATTTGTGCAATATGGCCGTTGGTGGTCATTGGGGGTGGGGCCCTCATTTTGAATTTTGAAAAATCTTGTTTTGTAGTATATATAGTATACTAGTATAGTATATATATATATATATATATATATATATATACTACAAAACATTATAAGAAATTATATTTGGAAATATATATACATAACATACTATATATAGTATACTATACTAGTATACTATATATACTACAAAACAAGATTTTTCAAAATTCAAAATGAGGGCCCCACCCCCAATGATTTTTCTTGTAGTATATATTGTATGTTATGTATATATATTCCCTTATATATTTTCTTGTAGTATATATTGTATGTTATGTATATATATTATAGCTTATAAATAATTGCAAGTTAAAGACAAAAAAATATTGCAAAAAGATATTTAAGGGCATGTCTTATAATTTTTATTACCAAAAATGGCATATCTTTCTTAGTCTTCCTCCCCCCAATGGAATGAGCACAACAAGGTACTAATACCACCATAAAAAGGGAAAAAACTAAAAAAAGATGTGCCAAAGTACAAGTTACACCATAATCTACATTGTATCTCTAACAAATCTCATAAATCCTTCAAGGTTCGGAGGAGGTTGCGTTAGTGGTGGTGGAAAAGAAGCTTGTTCATCACCACTTCCGGGCGAAGCAACATCCTCCGCAAGTTCCGCCATCATTTCTTCATAAGCTTCTTCTAATATAATGCACCCAATTAGGATTAGAAGGAAAATAATAGGGTAAGCACATAACGGTAACCATCTTTGCTAATTCTTCACGATCTCTATTTGGATCTTAATATAAAATACCTCCGGTCACAGTGTTAATTCCTGGTTGAACTAGATTTGAACTTGTACTAGGGCTATCCGCAGAATCTACACGTGTCCCCTCTAGTTGCGCTTTCATTTGTAAATATCTAACTTTATATCTAGGGTGTGTTTTTATGTGCCTAGTCAAACTACACGTGCCACTACGGTCTCCAGTATATTTATGCGCCAGTAATTTCCCACATGTTTTACACTTAGCCTTATTTTGTTCTCTTACTTGAGTAAAAAAATTGCAAACTAATGATGTCTCTAGGCGTTTAGGAGGTTGTCTATTAAAACTAGGGGTTTCTACAGGTGGGTCGGGCGGTACATCAGTTGGGTTATTAAAAGGACTAGTAGGTGTTGTCACACCTCCTTTTTACACACGCGAAGGTATATAAGGGAGTTTTTCCAATTTAAGTGTCATTATTCGAAATGGGATTAATTATTCAATTCAGAGTCGCCACTTGGGATAGTTTATTTGGTGTCCCAAGTCACCGATTTATTTTAAATCCTAAATCGAGGAAATTTCGACTTTCCTTTTGAAGTCTGCGAACCAGAAATTCTGAGTAGGGAATTCTGTTAACCCGGGAGAAGGTGTTAGGCATTCCCGGATTCCGTGGTTCTAGCACGGTCGCTTAAACTATTACAATTGGCCTATTATCTTATTTTTAAAACATGTTTCAACCTATAGTATATTTTTAACTTATTAGCCGCTTTTAATTAATTTTTTTTTTGGAAAAATTCAACATCATATAAAACATGTATTGAACCACGTCACATGAAATACACCCGCGGTCCACGACACATTTTATCTAACGTTGTTGAGATTTGGATTTGGGTCACATAAAATGCACACCCGAGTTTAGGAAATTAATTTATTTTAAAAAAAAATAGCGCGCCTAAAGCAACTACGCACTTTCAAGTTTGCGAGGGCCATGGAAAATTCAACTAAATGACACGCCTCGATTTCTAAGGATTAAAATTAATTAAATGAGGACCATGAGTTTTGAGATTTTATTTGGCATGGCGCGCCTCGATTATTCTAAAAGGATTGTATTCAATTTAAAGCAAACTACAAATATTCATGATTATGTTTCTTCCTAAAACTACTTTGAGATTATTGCAAGGTCATGATTTATGAATATGGAATTATTATTGAAGAAATATATGATTTGAGTTATTATGGACCTAATCACCCATGTCGGTATCAAATTTGCTATTGACTTAACATCCTTTAATTTGGATCCAAGCTATTACATCGTTCTCTCTCCATTTTGAATACCTTTTCCTATCTTTCCCTATGAACTACAATCTCATTGAAGAAACTCATTCTGTCTTTCACGAATTCTATTTCTTGATGCTCTTCCTTCATTTGTTTTGTTTATATCTTTCAAGTTGGTAGATAACCAAAATATAATATACAAATCAAAAGGAAATACGGTGAAAGAAAAATAATGGAAACATTGGTTAAGAAAAGAATGAACCTTTTATAGATGAAGATCTTATTCAATACATATGGAGCAAACAACCATCAAATTTAATGTGCAAATGAACCACAATCAGAGGCAACGAGCGGAAACCTTTCGAACCGAACTCGACTTCGACATCTTCGGGCTAGTATTTTGGGTTATCTTTTAAATTGAGTTTGAAGCTTTTGGATTTGATTTTTGGTGTGATTTAGCTCCTATTTTTGAGGTATTTTTTTTAAACAAGGTAATGAATGGCTATATGTTTTTTTTTGTTGAAAGAAATAGGTAGAAAGAATAAAACTAGTAGAAATTCTCTTTAGCATAGAAGAAGAAAATTTGTTTTCTCTCAATATTCTTCTCTCTTCTCTTTTCTTCTTTTCTTCAAATATTTCTCTTCTATTTATAGGAGAATTTTCAAAAAAATTCAAATTTGTTTTTAATTTTTTTATTTTTTTATTTAAAAGAAATCCCACTTACATTTTGCTTTTCTTTTTTTATAAAAAGAATTACCACCTTTCTTTACTTTTATTTTTTAAATTCCAACTTTAATTACTTTTATCTTATTTAAAATCCCACTTTTTTACCTTTTTAAAAGAGAATTCCACTTATTTTACTTTTCTTAAAAAAACAATCCACTTTCTTTTACTTTTCTTTAAAAAATTCTACTTTATTTTAATTTAATTTTTTTTTAAATTTTCAACTACCTTTATATTATTTTTTTAATTCCAACTTTCTTTTACTTTTTATTTTTAAAAATTTCCACAAAACTTTACTTTTATTTGTTTTTAATTTTTCACTTTCTTTTACTTTTTTAAAATAGAATTCCACCTACTTTTACTTTTTTTTTAATTCCATGCTTCCCTTTTTCTTATTTTTTTAAATCTCTCCCGAAAATTTTAAAAAAAAATTTATATTTTTCGGATTTTTTTATTTTTATTTAAAAATAAGAATAAAAATAAAATAATATTAATAGTAATAATTCACCTTCTAAATTTTTTTATTTTTAACCTATAATAAAAAGTATAACAAAGCTAAAAATTTGTATGTTAAAACCCCCTAAAATATTTACGTAGAAGAAGTGACAAAAAAAATTAAATATTATCAAAAATTAGGTGTTCACAGCTGCCCCTCTTTGCTTGGAAACATGAAGAGTTTTCAAGCAAAGATAAGGTGAGCCATGTGACTAATTTTTGAACATATCTTTATTCAAAAGAGAAGAAATAAGGATAAGAGAAAAGAGAAAGGGTGCAACCGAGTCTTGGTTTTGGACAGCCTACATATCCCGGGTTATAAGGGAATCAGGTCGCGTGTAGTTCAAGAAAAATGATGGAATGATGAGTTGAGGAGTCGAGTGAGGTTCCGTCGAGGCTCCGGTCCGCGATCCTGTTATTATATCAAAAATCAAAGAGAAACTAAACAAGCCTATCAGCTATGAGTTACAAGATTCCTATCTATGAGTCTTGTGAAACTTGTCCTTGATCTTGACTGGTTCTTCCTGCAGACTCTGATCTGAATCTTGATGCTCGTTAGCTGCAACTGCTGGTTCATTCTTCTTCAACTTTTCGGATCAAGGCGGGACATGCGAAGCTTGTGACTTCAATCAGATCTTGAACAGTCCACATCTTTCTCCACATCAACACTTTGAGTTCATTTCTTTTTGCTCCTTTTCTTCTTTTCTTTATTTTGGATTGAGACTCATTCTTTTGGTTGTCTCAGACCTTGTGCCTCGAGGCCAAACCTGCTCAGACAACAAAACAAACAAACGAACGAAATTTTTCTGCCCCAGTTTTCACTAGGAAAATTTCGTAAGTTATTTGTAACTAAAATCTAAACTTTTTTTTGTTTTGTTTTGAAAGCGGTAAAATAAGGATTGCGTGTCTTTAGGAGGAAGAGATTAGGGAATGGAGCCCTATATCTAAATTAACCTCGACTAGGGAGTGGATACCCTATGTTGGCAAAAAGGCGACTAGGGAATGGAGGCCCTATGTCTAAAAATCTCAACTCAGGGATTGGAGCCCTAATGTTGGAAAAGAAAGGCGACTAGGGAATGGAGGCCCTATGTCTAAAATCTCAACTAGGGATTGGAGCCCTAAAGTTGGCAAAAGGCGACTAGGGAATGGAGGCCCTATGTCTAAAAATCTCAACTCAGGGATTGGAGCCCTAATGTTGACAAAAGGCGACTAGGGAATGGAGGCCCTATGTCTAAAAATCTCAACTTAGGGATTGGAGCCCTAATGTCGGCAAAAAATGCGACTAGGGAATGGAGGCCCTATGTCTAAAAATCTCAACTCAGGGATTGGAGCCCTAATGTTGGTAAAAGACGACTAGGGAATGGAGGCCCTATGTCTAAAAATCTCAACTCAGGGATTGGAGCCCTAATGTTGGCAATAAAGACGACTAGGGAATGAAGGCCCTATGTCTAAAATCTCAACTTAGGGATTGGAGACCTAACGTTGGCAAAAGGCGACTAGGTGATGGAGGCCCTATGTCTAAAAAATCTCAACTTTGGGATTGGAGCCCTAATGTTGGCAAAAGGCAACTAGAGAATGGAGGCCTATGTATAAAAAATCTCAACTCAGGGATTGGAGCCCTAATGTTGGCAATAAAGACGACTAGGGAATGGAGGCCCTATGTCTAAAATCTCAACTTAGGGATTAGGGCCCTAATATTGGCAAAAGGCGACTAGAGAATGGAGGCCCTATGTCTAAAAATCTCAACTCAGGGATTGGAGCCCTAATGTTGGCAAAATGCGACTAGGGAACGAAGGCCCTATGTCTAAAATCTCAACTCAGGGATTGGAGCCCTAATATTGGCAAAAAGGTAAAAGATTGATTTTGGGGCTTCTAAACTACCTTTTTTTATTTTCTTCTTATCTATTTTCTTTCAATTCATTTTTTAGTAAAAAAATGCAGGAAAGAATTTGGAGGAGACTTCCCTTTTGGGTTGATTATTGTTGCTAAGCTATTTCTAGCGCTTGCACATTTCTTTTTCCATTTTGGTTACACCTGCTTCTTGCACTGTTGCTTTGGATTGCACCTGTTTCAATTTTCAAATAAAGAACAATTGTTAGTTTGAAACGGTGGCCGGTTTTGTGCCCTTCATTATTTTTGATCACTTGATCTCGGCCCAACCCTTTTGGCGAGAACCTTTGCCGTTTGCTGCCTTTTCTTAAAGATTGGTCTCTCTCCTAAAACCGAGGAACTCAACTTTTCAAAATTTATCATGACGGCTCACCCGTATAGGGCTTTGGCCCTTTCATTTTAATTTGCTTCTAGGGGCTTTTGGATTTCTTTTCATTTTCAATAACTTTGATTTCAGAGCATCGACTATCATGGCCAGTTGGGATCGACTTGATGCACCTACTGAGGCTGGGTACTTTTCTTTGGACTTGGCTTTTATTAAACAAAATCCTGTAAAACCAATCTTGCCACATTTTCTTTGTATTAGTTTTGGAACAGAGTTAGACCGAAAGGGATTCAAGGAAAAGTAAAGAAAGGACAAGAAAAAATGAATTTAAGGAGAAGCGTCCCTTTTGGGGGAAAGAAGGACTTATCCGGGGTGCATGCTGTCTTCAATAGACATGACATGATTCTTGGACTGGATACCCGATATGCACAACTATCCAACTCATTGTGAACCACATCTCCAAATCGAGAAATCTGGCCAGGACTCTTTCAGTGGTGGGGGTGTCTTCTTTTCGATCGACGACGCCCTTTGCGGGTTTTCGCCAATCGACCTCTCTTATTTCTCTTCTCACCGTCACCTGATAGTACTCTTTACGAGTTTTCACTAACCAGGCTCTCTCATTTTCAATTTTTCTGCTCACCGTCGCCTTATGGTGCCTATGTGGGTTTTCACCAATTAGACTCTCTCATTTTATTTCTCTCATTTTTATTGCATCGGATCCAAGTAGCTGTATTCTCTGATCCTTGAACATTCTCACTGATTGATCGGAAGGACTTGAAAGGATTTGGGTAAAAATGATTTGGATCGAATTACAACTTTGGAACTATTCAAGCAGGATTATCGCAGGACCATTACAACATCTGCCCCAGTTTCACTTTTGAGGGAATTTGGATTTTTATTTTGGTGTGACTGAACCCCATAGAGAGGCTGCCTATGTATCCTTTCGGAATCAAGTCGAACGTAGTTCAGGAAAACATCTTTTTTTTTCATTTCTTTTTTTTTCAATAACACTTTCAAGTTCCAAAGAGGGCAATCAAAGAAGAGTAACCGGCACAAATGGGTTTGCAAAGGGTAGATAGTGTTTGGGTAGCAAGAATAAAAGCCTTCGTCCTCCCAATCGGACAATGTTATTGTTGCAGAAAGACTAAACATAGTACCTTTTGACTGCATCCGCATTTACAGCTGCTTCAGGATCATTTCCTTCGATATCGCCCAGATACAATGCTCCTCTCGGCAATATCTTTCTGATGATGTATGGGCCCTTCCAATTAGGAGCGAATTTTCCTTTTGCTTCCTGGTAATGGGGAAGAATACGCCTTAAAACGAGTTGCCCCACTTCAAAACTTCTAGGCCGAACTTTCTTGTTATAGGCACGAGCCATTCTTTGTTGGTACAACTGCCCATGGCAGACTGCAGCCATTCGCTTTTTATCGATCAAGGTTAATTGTTCCAGACAGGTTTTAACCCATTCACTGTCTTCAATTTCGGCTTCAACAATGATTCAGAGAGAGGGGATTTCAACCTCGGCGGGTATTACGGCTTCCGTGCCATAAACCAAAAGATACGGGGTGGCTCTAATTGATGTGCGCACAGTAGTGCGATATCCCAACAATGCAAACGACAACTTTTCATGCCACTGCCTGGAACTTTGAATCATCTTTCTCAAAATCTTTTTGATGTTTTTGTTTTCTACTTCAACGACACCATTTCCTTTAGGCCGATAAGGAGTAGAGTTCTGGTGCATTATCTTGAATTGCTCACATATCTCCCCCATCAAATGACTATTTAAGTTTGCAGCATTATCTGTGATAATAGTTGCAGGAATGCCAAAACGGCAGATAAGATTGGAGTGCACGAAATCTACCATAGCTTTCTTGGTGACAGACTTGAGAGTGATTGCTTCAACCCATTTTGTAAAGTAGTCAATGGCAACTAGTATGAATCTGTGTCCCTTTGAGGCTTTTGGCTCGATTGGCCCAATGACGTCCATGCCCCAGGCAACAAATGACCAAGGTGCAGACATGGGATGCAGTTCTGTGGGAGGTGCATGAATCAAATCACCGTACACCTGAAACTGATGACACTTCCAAACGAAACAAAAACAGTCCTTTTCCATGGTCATCCAGTAATAACCCGCTCGAAGGATTTTCTTTGCTAAAACATACCCATTCATGTGGGGCCCGCATACTCCCGCGTGTACCTCATGCATGATTCTTCCAGCATCTTCTGCGTCAACACATCTTAACAAATTGAGGTCCGGAGTTCTCTTGTATAAGACATCCCCACTCAAAAAGAAACCACTCGCGTGCCGTCTAATGGTTCTCTTTTGGTCTCCACTGGCTTGCTCGGGGTATTCTTGAGTTTTCAGAAACTTTTTGATGTCATGGTACCATGGTTGGGTATTTGGTGTTGCTTCAATTGTATTACAATAACCATGCCTTTCCCGGATTTGAATTTCCAAGGGATCTATGTGAGCATTGCCTGGATACGGCAGCATTGAGGCCAAAGTAGCAAGTGCGTCGGCTAATTCATTGTGACAACGAGGAATGTACCTGAACTCTATTGACTTGAATCGCTTGCTGAGGTATTCCACATGCTTCTTGTAAGGGATAAGCTTAACATCTCGGGTTTCCCATTCTCCTTGGGCTTGCCGGATAATCAGATCTGAGTCTCCCATGATCAACAACTCTTCGACATTTTGGTCGATTGCCATGTTTATACCCATAATGCAAGCTTCATACTCGGCGGTGTTGTTTGTACAGAAGAACCGAAGCCGAGCTGTGGCTGGATAGTGCTGACCAGTGGGTGAGATCAAAATTGCCCCAATTCCAACACCTTTTGCATTTACCGCCCCATCAAAGAACATTTTCCAAGCATGAGTGTCTTCAGATATTGCTTCAACTTAATTTACTTCTTCATCTGGGAAGTAAGTTCTCAAAGGTTGGTACTCATCATCAATCGGGTTCTCAGCCAAATGATCCGCTAATGCCTGGGCTTTCATTGCCGTGCGAGTGACATAGACTATGTCAAACTCCGTGAGCAAGATCTGCCACTTTGCTAATCTCCCAGTAGGCATTGGTTTCTGAAATATGTACTTTAAAGGATCCAACCTGGTTATGAGGTAGGTGGTGTAAGCTTTCAAATAATGCCTCAGCTTCTGAGCAACCCATGTCAAAGCACAACAAGTTCTTTCCAATAAAGTGTACTTGGCTTCATAACTAGTAAACTTCTTGTTCAGATAGTAAATGGCTTGCTCCTTCTTTCCGGTCACATCATGTTGCCCGAGGACACAACCAAAAGAATTTTCCAAGACGGTCAGGTACAAGAACAGAGGCCTTCCTGGCTCAGGTGGGACCAAGACTGGTGGATTTGACAGATATTCCTTGATTTTAAAGCTTCTTGACATTCAACTGTCCATTTGATTGCCGCATCTTTCTTTAACAACTTAAATATGGGTTCACACGTGGAGGTCAACTGAGCAATGAAACGACTGATGTAATTCAATCTTCCCAACAAACTCATAACATCTTTCTTGGTTCTTGGAGGAGGCAAATCCCGAATAGACTTTATCTTTGTTAGATCTAACTCGATGCCCCTCCGAGTGACTATGAATCCCAAGAGTTTGCCAGATGGTACCCCAAATGCACATTTGGCTGGGTTCAGCTTCAAATCATATTTGCGCAGCCGCTCAAAGAATTTTCTCAAGTCCCGAACGTGGCCATCCTGGGTTTTGGATTTGATGATTACATCGTCCACATACACCTCTATCTCTTGGTGCATCATATCATGAAAAATGGCAGTCATGGCCCTCATGTAGGTTGCCCCGGCATTTTTCAGACCAAATGGCATGACTCTATAACAGTAAGTGCCCCAAGGTGTGGTAAAAACTGTCTTTTCTGCATCTTCTTCATCCATCAACACCTGGTGGTATCCTGCGTAACAATCCACAAAAGACTGTATTTCATGTTTGGCGCAGTTATCAACAAGGATGTGGATGTTTGGAAAAGGGAAATTGTCCTTGGGGATTGCTTTGTTCAGATCTCGGTAGTCAACGCACACCCGGATTTTCCCATCTTTCTTTGGCACATGAACTATATTAGCCAGCCATGTGGTGTATCGGACCACTCGGATCATTCCCTCCTTTAACTGTTTTGTGACCTTTTCTTTAATCTTGTCACTGATATCAATTTTGAACTTCCTCTGTTTTTGCTGGATAGGGGAATAATCGGGGTAGGTTGGCAACTTATGAACCACTAAATCGATACTTAATCCTGGCATGTCATTGTATGACCAAGCAAACACATCTTTGAATTCAAACAAAAGTTGGATCAATGCGTCCCTGGTTCTTTCATCTGTATGAATGCTTATCTTGGTTTCTTTGACTTCTTCAGAGCTACCCAAATTAACCGGCTCGGCTTCATTTAAGTTTGGCTTAGGTTTATTCTCAAATTGTTCCAATTCTCGATTTATTTCCTTAAAAGCCTCTTATTCATCATATTCCGGTTCTTGGTTCATTATTTCGCAGTTAGACAGCGTGTTTGGATCTGGGCATGAAGTCCGCAAGCATGTCATGTTATTTAAAGCCACATTATTAGAGCTGAAAGAAAAAAGAGAAAAATAACAAAATCATAAAGAATAATGAAGAATGGACGATGAAATATGATTTCATTTCTTTGAATTTGAAGATAACAGGGTTTACGTTGGAAATTAAAAGACAAAAAACTAAAGAAAAACATCCGAGTTACACCCTGACATAACTCGCGATGCAGAAAAAGTGGCAGGTATCGGGACTCCCGCCTGATTGGGAATGGCGTAGCCTTCCAATTCTGCAGCTTGGTATTGGGTCCCATATACAGCACCTCAGCGGTGCTTGAGCCCTCCCCTGGCTAGACCATGTGGGGTTCATATAGTATCTTCCTCATTTCCCCACAGATCTCTTCAATCTCTTCGGCAGTAAAGGCCTCATCTTCTTCTTTCTTCTGGTATTTTGGCTTGACAAATATTCTGTACAGATGCGGAATCGGCTGAGGCAAGACCCAACCATCATTCTTTCTATCATCTGCCCATCTTATATCAGTTGGAGTGGGTCGGAAGCCTACCCCGAAGAACTTTTCACTGGTGGGAAGGGTGATAAGTTCAACTATCCCTTGCAATGATTTCCCAAGTCCCTTCCCCAGTTTGAAGCCATGTCGGATCATTTCTTTGGCCACCATGATTGATGCATTAGAAAGGAAGGGTTGGGGGCAAGGGTTTCCTTCTTTGTACTGGTCTGCAACCACAATTTCAAAAGCCTGATAAACTATGTGCTCACTCCCCTCTCTTGATTCAAGACATGGGACTGATGGGTCCCGATAAATTGATTGCTCATCTTCTCCGTGGACCACGATCTCTTGATCCTCATGCTCGAACTTCACCATCTGATGAAGAGTAGAGGGTACAACCCCCGCTGCATGAATCCATGGCCTCCCCAAAAAGAAAGTTGTAGGATGTGTCCATGTCTAGAACCTGGAAGGTTACTTCAAAGTCTACTGGGTCGATGGTCAAAATTAGATAGATCTCTCCAATTGTGTCCCTTTTGATGCCATCGAAGGCACATACACAGACATTGTTGGGTCGGATTATTTCGATCCCGATTTCCATGCGCTGTAGAGTTGAAAGTGGGCAAATGTCTACTCCAGAGCCTCCGTCCAACATAACCCTTTTCACGTAGTGCCCTTTGAATTTGACTGTTAGGTGCAGGGCTTTGTTATGTGCGGCCCCTTCTGAGGGCAAATCATTTTTGCTGAAAGTGATCTGGTTGATTGCGATAAATCTTTCTTCCATTCTCTCCAACTGCTCTACATAAGTGTCAATAGGCACATATGCTTCGTTAAGGGTCTTGATCAATACCTTCTGATGTTCAGCGGAGTTCATCAACAAAGCCAACAAGGAGACTTGTTCGGGAAATTTTTGAAGCTGGTCAATCACCTCATAATCTGCCATTTTCATGTTTTGAAAGAAAGCCTCTGCTTCTTCGGCACTCACGGGCTTCTTAAGTGGGAAGCGCTTTCTAGTAGCGTTGTTCACCTCTTCCAAATTGGAATACTTTTCAACAGGGTTATTTTCTTGAACTTCTCCTGGGATTTCTTTGCCCTTATAGGTCACCACCGTTTTGTTGTAGTTCCAGGGCACAGCAGTAGGATCTTTCATGGGCTTCTGTGGCGCACGTCCAATAACCACGGGCTCATTTAGCCTCGATGGCTTAATTGGCCCCCGCATCACATAAGCCCCCTTGGGCACATACATCTGGGTTGTTTTGTTCAGCTCGAATCTCCTGGGAGGACTCAATGTCATCTGCTTTTCTTTACGGCCTTGAGGGACGTAGAGAACAACATCTTTGGGAGGCGTTGCCCCGGTCTCAACTTCAATTTTCTTCTCTGACTTTGGAGGGGTGGTTTCTTTCTTTTTCTCCCCTTTATCTTGCTTCGGGGCAGCTTTTGGTTTCTTTTCTTCGTCAGCAATGGCAATGATGGCCTTCAATGTTGGGTCAAATTCCTTATCCTCACCAATCATTCTAATTACCGGCCCGTTGTTGTGGGCTGACAGTGGGTTGTTGGTCACATTGGGAACTTCTTCATCCCTCAGCACTATCTTCCTTTGTTCTATCAAGTTCTCCATGGCTCTCATCAGAGTCTAGCAATCATCCGTGTCATGCCCTTCTACCCCTAAGTGATAGGCGCATCGGGTACCGGCTCTGTAAGCGGGTGATGCTGGGTTTTGCCTGGTTTGAGGAACAGGCTGTAGCAAACCCATTTGAACAAGCTTTGGTAACAGGCTGGAGTAGGTTTCGCCAATTGATGTGAAATTTGGCCTCTTGGGCGGTTCATGAGGGTGGAAATTATTTTGTGGAGGACGGGGGTTGTAGTGGGTTTGGTAAGGAGGTTGGTTTCTAGGAAATGGAGCTTGATTTCTATTGGCTTGTTGTTGTGGCCGGACATAAAGCTAAGCATTCATGACCGAGTATGGCTGAGGAGTATAGGCCAAGTCTTGGTGAGGGTAATAGTGCTGCGGGGTCCTTTCTGAGAAAAGGGATCTGGGAGTACAGTTTCTCCTTGCACCCGACACTGCCATGGATGTTTCTTCCTTTTTCTTTCCCTTTGCTATTCCTCCAGACCCACCCTGAATGGCTTGGGAGGTAGCTCTGATAGTGGATTGGCTTAGAATTCGACCCGTTTTCAGCCCATTTTCAACCATTTCACCAATCTTGATAGCTTCAGCGAACGGTTTACCCATTGTGGACATCATATTTTGGAAGTAGTCAGCTTCCTGAGCTTGAAGGAAAACTGTGACCATTTCAACCTCATCCATCGGAGGCTTTACCCTGGATGCCTGCTCACGCCATTTAACTGCGTACTCTCGGAAGCTTTTTGAGGATTTCTTTTTCAAGTTTGTCAATGAGTTCCTATCTGGAGCAATATCAATGTTGTACTGGAACTACATGACGAAATCTCTAGCAAGATCATCCCAGATGTACCAGCGGGATATATCCTGGTCCATGTACCACTCAGATGCAACGCCAACCAGACTTTCTCCGAAATAGGCCATGAGTAGTTCTTCCTTTCCACCGGCTCCTCGCAGTTGATTGCAATATCTCTTGAGATGAGAAATAGGATCACCATGCCCATCGTACTTCTCAAATTTTGGGGTTTTGAATCCCAATGGTAGGTGGACATGAGGGAACATGCATAAGTCGGCATAGGATACACTTTTCTGTCCACTCAAGCCTTGTATGCTTTTGAGACTCTGTTCCATACTCCTCATCTTCCTCACAATCTTTTCTTGCTCAGGAGTTTTGGTGGTCTTTTCTTGCCCCGCAGTGAACTCAAATTGGGGTGGTTGAGGGTAAGTATAAGTAGGAAACTGAGGAGGTTCCACTGGGAAAGATGGTGCTTGAAATGTAAAGGAAGATAAATCAAAGTTAGGCCTGGGTAAAGCAGGTTGTGACGTAGCTGAACAAGGTGGCGCGGTGAATATGTTTGAAGCCGCACTTGAAGCTAACACCTGGGGGCGAGACTCAGAAGGTGTTCCATCAAAGTGGGCTGAAATGGTAGGATATCCCAGTGGGGTATTTGGATAACTTATGGGGATGTTGGAGGTCCCACTTGCCCTGGGAAAAAGCTTAGGGAATCCAGGGATCGCACTTGGCGGTTCTTTTCCATTGGCCCAGGCGTCCCATATTTCAATCATGCGGAGACGCATAATTCTATTTTCCTCAGCCGTTGCTGACTTAGAAGTTGGGATGGCCGAGATCGGACTATCCTCTGGAATAGGAACTGTTGGCAGAGGAATTTCCGAAGATATTTCAATGTTTCCTTTTGACCTTGTGAAGTATGAATGTGAAGCCAGACTACCACAAAACCAACCACCTTACTATAGAACCTTTACAATAGTAGACAACAAACCAGTTAGTTTGAAGCAATTAACACATGAGAAATCACACGTTGGGGTGTGATGCACCTATACAGTTAAATGTGTTTCTACATATTTCGCAACGGCTGCATGTTTCATCCCGACTCTGCTTATTTTCCCAATTTTCTTTTTCTTTCCACTTTTGGCTTTAGTACTTCTCCTCTTATTCCCATTTTCCACTCTTTTCTTTCCTCTCTTTCCTTGCCCTTCTTTTTTCGTTTTTCTTTTGGTTTTTCTTTGGCTCTCTTTTTCACATCCCTCTCTTATTTGAGTTATTTACAAAAATCGTGACCAGATCCAATGAGGATTGCCTACGTATCACGACGCTGCGTGAATCAGATCATTACGTAGTTCAAGAAAAACAAGTGCGAAAACTAAAGAAACAATTTTTTGGGAATTTTCAAATTTTCATTAATAAAACTCCTAAACTTTCTATTACAAAAGACTTCAAACTACTCATTTTCTTGGAATTTTAAAACTACCAACAGACTAAAAAATAATTTCCAAAATACAGACTCAATAAGTGAAAAATCATGAATACATCAATGCTTCGACTCCTAGGGCCCGTGGGACATCATTCGGTCTCACGGGCCTACATGCAAGATCCCCTTGAAGCCGCTCCAAATCACTCATTATCTGACGGACAAATGTCATTACAGCAGCGAAGAAAGTGGTCTGAGTCATATCCTCACATGCGTGGAATTTCATGACGATGTAGTCGACAATGGCTCTAACCCTCTCTCGGACAATACCCTTTTCCTGAAGTAAACGCCCGATTTGCTGATTCCGGGCTTCCAACACTTGAGTGTCATGATGATTTTGATTCCGCAATTATTGCATATCTTCGTCCATTTGGGCCATCAAAGAATAACAATGTTCCCTATCGGGTTTAAAATTCCTGGCCTGTTTGTCCGCCTCATTTTCAAGGGTGATTAGCTTTCTCTTTAAATTGGCGATTGTCCCCTCATATTTTCTTTTCATTTGTCGCACAAACTCTGCCCGCCCTTCTGCATTCTCAGCCAATTGTGCTCGGACTTTTGCTAGACTAGCCTCAGATTTTTCTAGGTCATCTTGACACTCAAGTACTTTCTTTCTCAGACCGCTTATAAGCCTTTCATCTGCCCAGCTTCTTTCCGGGTTTCTAGCAGCTATTCTCATTTTATGGATTTGAGCTTTGAGAGCTTCGTTTTCCTGAGTTAGCTTTTTCTTTTTCCCTTCATCTGCGGCAGCTTGGATACTGTGGCCAAATTTGAGGTCCCTGATTTGTCCCTCTAATTTACTTATCTTAGCCCTATAGCTTTCTTCTTTTGCCAACCAGCCCCACTGCTCCTGCGAGTCGTTAGTGAATTGTTGGACATGAGGTCTCTTAGCAGGTCTCTCGGGCTCTCGAGGAATTTGAAATCTTTTGCCAAACCAAACCATATAATTGGGGTCCACCTCACCTCTAGCTAGATCCCGCACCATAGTCTTGGGTTCGAGAAATCTGCACTCATTCCAAACTTGGCGAACTCTTCCTTCTGGAAATACAGCCTTTGGGCCCAATTCGACGACATGTACACTCAAATCTTCGTCATGGGGGACGATTTGAAATCTTCCTAGTTGGCGCAAAACCCTGTGAAGAGTATATGGCTGGATGCTCCGGATGCCCATTAGGAGAAAGTAGCACACTTTAGCTGACATGTATATGACTTCGGTGGCAAGGAGCCATCCGAACGTCCACTCAATTTTATCCGAAGTTAAAGAACTCAAGTGGGCAAACCAAGCTTCGGTACCCTCTGGAAATTCAACCCCCGCCACTCGGCTTTCAAATTCTTTGATGCAATCCAAACCGGTCATGCCGTAGTTCATATACCCGACACGGTGGCAGAGATGTTCCAGTATCCACAATTTTAATAGTAAGTTGCAGCCTTGGAAGAATTTTCCCCCTTCTCGACAGATGGTCAAAACTCGGTAAATCTCAGATAAGATCAGGGGAACTAATGTGCCATTAGCTTTCTTGATTGCGACATCAACCATTCCCACGAGGCTCAATTCTATGTTGTTGTCTTTTCACAGACATATTATAACACCCAGAATGCTACTATAAAAACCAAACCCCGCCTTGCCTCCCATTTATCTTTATTTCCGGCATGAGTCAGACCAGTATTCGATGCTTCGAAACCTTGGGGATTGCCATAGCATTGGTACAGGAACTGGAAAGTGCAAAACCCTCCAGATAAATTCCCATCCTGAATATCCCGGCTAATACTCAACATATCCAGAAACTTGTGAGGAGATACTGATCTTGGTGACACCGGGTACCGACTTCTAAGGTTTCCGCTAAGGCCGGTGTAACCCGCAATTTCCGCTAGCGTGGGTATGAGCTCAAAATCAGAAAAGCGAAACACATTGCGAGTCAGATCCCACAAAGGTATCAAGGCTTCAATCACGTCCAATCTTGGCTTGATGTTAAAAAGTCCGACAAGACCACCCAAAACTTTTATCACAGTTCCTCAACTACCTTTTCCTAGGTCATTCCACCACATGTGGAGCTGTAAGGGGATCTCTTCAAGAGCTGTGAAGGGTTCGTTTTCATCTGTGCTCATCCTGCACATTTATTAGGGTGATTTAATTTAAAATGTTATGACTCATTTTGACTCAAGAAAAGGTTATCACTATTTTTTTTAAAAAATTTTCATAAAAAATTCGGCTTTGCAAATACGGCCTTTCAGCACTTCGGGGAAGAAGATTTTAAGGTTGTGTTTGCTAAACGGCCAAAACCTTAAAAAAAACTACTAAAGGTGGCTGTTCTTGCAAAAATGGCCTTCCGGCGCCCTTTTGGGGACATTCAACTATTTTAGACAAGAATGACATCACCTTCTTATTTACAATCAAAACAAAATTTTTTGTTCTTTTTGGGCTATTTTTACAAAAATGAAGTTGGACCCAATGGGAGTTGCCTACGTATCCCACATCCGGTGAGAATCAAACTAGCGTAGTTCGGGAAGACCAAAAATAAAGTAAATAAACTAACTCTTTTTTTTTGGAATATTTTAATTTCCGCAAGAAAGACTTATAAAGAAAAAAGAAAATATGTTTGATTTCAATTTTTTTTTTTGGGAATTTCGAAATAAGAATTTTTTTTTTTAATTTAGACTTTTACTGTTTTTTTTGGAATTTCGATGAAAAAAAAAACGTCTAAAGAAGAAAGAAAAATATTTTTTGGAATTTTATTTTGAATTTATGAAAGAAATGCTTCTAAAAAATGAAATATTTTTGAATTTTGAATTTTCTTTTCAATTTTGAAAGAAGAATGAAAAGATTTTTGGATTTTTGGAAGAAATTAAAAGAAAATATTTTTGTATATATATATATTTTTTAAAAACAATTAGGGTCTAAAGAAGCAGTAAAAGAAAATATTTTTGTATATATATATGTTTTTTAAAAACAATTAGTTTCTAAAGAAGCAAGTAATGGAAAATAATTTTTTTGGATTTTTTGAAAATTGGGGTTTAAAAAAAAGACTTTTATAGAGAGGAAGTAAAGGAAAATATTTTTGGATTTATTTTTTGAAAATTATGGGCCGGAACCGATGAGGTTTGCCTACGTATCTCACATCCGGTGAGAATCAGACCCGCGTAGTTCGCCAGTTTTGACAGAACATGGTAGTTGAAAACTTTGGCTCATTTGGAGATGACGTTTTTTTTTCGGAATTTCGACAGAGTTTCAGAATTTTCTAAATACCTACCTCTCACTCCTATATTATTATTATTTTTTTTTTGATTTTTTGATTTTTTTTTTTGATTTTCTTCCTCTGTTCTAGAAGCCGGTCAACATGCAAGCCGAAACAAAAAGATGCGCAAGTAGCACGTAAGATGCATCAGGATGGTCTTTTTCATTTGGGTACACCTGTCCTAGACAGACCCAACCCCTGTGTTGAGTCTCCAAGGTCAAATGCACATGATGCAAACAAACGTTCCTACTAGGGATCCGGCATGAGGCTTGTTATACTAGGTTTAAAAACCTAGGTTTATTGTTCTAGACCTGGCTTACCCGAGCGGACAGCTCGAGCCGAGGGGGGGCAGCGTACCGGGAATACAGAAGCTTCACCGGCTTTGCAACTTGTCCGAACCTCGTTCTAAAATTGGGATAAGACTCTAACAAAAAAAAAGTCACACGAAGTGCACACTTCCCATATGATTTAGAAGACTCAGAGAGAGGAGGGTTTCGTAGCAATTTATATACAGTCCAAACAATATCAAAGCCGTAAAAGCGGCATTTAGTACATTAGGCTCAACATGTAAAAATCAGATAAAACAAGCCAACTATAACAGTTATTCTAAGCTCAAATTCTTGAACCCTGAACCGAAGTTCTGGGTTTGGATCCCCAACAGAGTCGCCAGAGCTGTCACACCTCCTTTTTACACACCCGAACGTATATAAGGGAGTTTTTCCAATTTAAATGACATTATTCGAAATGGGATTAATTATTCAATTCAGAGTCGCCACTTGGGATAGTTTATTTGGTGTCCCAAGTCACCGATTTATTTTAAATCCCAAATCGAGGAAATTTTGACTTTCCTTTTGAAGTCTGCGAACCAGAAATTCTGAGTAGGGAATTCTGTTAACCCGGGAGAAGGTGTTAGGCATTCCCGGATTTCGTGGTTCTAGCACGGTCGCTTAAACTATTACAATTGGCCTATTATCTGATTTTTAAAACATGTTTCAACCTATGGTATATTTTTAACTTATTAGCCGCTTTTAATTAATTTTTTTTTTGGAAAAATTCAACGTCATATAAAACACGTATTGAACCACGTCACATGAAATGCACTCGCTGTCCACGACACATTTTATCTAACGTTGTTGAGATTTGGATTTGGGTCACATAAAATGCACACCCGAGTTTAGGAAATTAAATTTTTTTTTAAAAAAATAGCGCGCCTAAAGCAACTACGCACTTTCAAGTTTGCGAGGGCCATGGAAAATTCAACTAAATGGCACACCTCGATTTCTAAGGATTAAAATTAATTAAATGAGAGCCATGAGTTTTGAGATTTTATTTGGGATGGCGCGCCTCGATTATTCTAAAAGGAATGTATTCAATTTAAAGTAAACTACAAATATTCATGATCATGTTTCTTCCTAAAACTACTTTGAGATTATTGCAAGGTCATGATTTATGAATATGGAGTTATTATTGAAGAAATATATGATTTGAGTTATTATGGAAATAATCACCCATGTCGGTATCAAATTTGCTATTGACTTAACATCCTTTAATTTTGATCCAAGCTATTACATCATTCTCTCTCCATTTTGAATACATTTTCCTATCTTTCCCTATGAACTACAATCTCATTGAAGAAACTCATTCTGTCTTTCACGAATTCTATTTCTTGATGCTCTTCCTTCATTTTTTTTGTTCATATCTTTCAAGTTGGTAGATAACCAAAATATAATATACAAATCAAAAGGAAATACGATGAAAGAAAAATAATGGAAACATTGGTTAAGAAAAGAATGAACCTTTTATAGATGAAGATCTTATTCAATACATATGGAGCAAACAACCATCAAATTTAATGTGCAAATGAACTACAATCAGAGGCAACGAGCGGAAACCTTTCGAACCGAACTCGACTTCGACCTCTTCGGGCTAGTATTTTGGGCTATCTTTTAAATTGAGTTTGAAGCTTTTGGATTTGATTTTTGGTGTGATTTAGCTCCTGTTTTTGAGGTATTTTTTTTAAACAAGGTAATGAATGGCTATATACTTTTTTTTTGTTGAAAGAAATAGGTAGAAAGAATAAAACTAGTAGAAATTCTCTTTAGCATAGAAGAAGAAAATTTGTTTTCTCTCAATATTCTTCCCTCTTCTCTTCTCTTCTTTTCTTCATATATTTCTCTTCTATTTATAGGAGAATTTTCAAAAAAGTCCAGATTTTTTTTAATTTTTTAATTTAAAAGAAATCCCACTTACATTTTGCTTTTCTTTTTTTTATAAAAAGAATTACCACCTTTCTTTACTTTTATTTTTTAAATTTCAACTTTAATTACTTTTATCTTATTTAAAATCTCACTTTTTTTACCTTTTTAAAAGAGAATTCCACTTATTTTACTTTTCTTAAAAAAACAATCCACTTTCTTTTACTTTTCTTTAAAAAATTCTACTTTATTTTAATTTAATTTTTTTTTAAATTTTCAACTACCTTTATATTATTTTTTAATTCCAACTTTCTTTTACTTTTTATTTTTAAAAATTTCCACAAAACTTTACTTTTATTTTTTTTTAATTTTTCACTTTCTTTTACTTTTTTAAAATAGAATTCCACCTACTTTTACTTTTTTTTTTAATTCCATGCTTCCCTTTTTCTTATTTTTTTAAATCTCTCCCGAAAATTTTAAAAAAAAATTTATATTTTTCGGATTTTTTTATTTTTATTTAAAAATAAGAATAAAAATAAAATAATATTAATAGTAATAATTCACCTTCTAAAATTTTGTATTTTTAACCTATAATAAAAAGTATAACAATGCTAAAAATTTGTATGTTAAAACCCCCTAAAATATTTACATAGAAGAAGTGACAAAAAAAATTAAATATTGTCAAAACTTAGGTGCTCACAGGTGTATCATCTAAATCCGGTTGGGTTTCATCTTCATCCTCATTTTCCTCATCATTTTCAAAGATAATTTGATTAGGATAAAGAGCATTCATAGTTTCATCATCTAAATTTTCACCTGGTGCAACATTATGGCAAAATTGACTATCGGAAAATTGAAAACAGGGGTTATCACTATCAAGAATAATAGGAGCAGCAGGACGTCTACCAGGTCTGGGTCGGGGAGCCGGGGGAAGGGTAGTAGGTTGGCCACTACTTTCACCAGTTTTAGCTTTTCCCTTACCACCAAACATTTTTATCAAAAATATCATATTAATTACAATTATGCAAACTAAAACACACAAAAATATATTCTTAAAACTTAAGAGTTGAAACGAGTTTACCGAATTGCCGAACATCTTCTTGAAAATTGAAAATCGTTTAAGACTTGAATACTTCAATTCACCAACTTCACAATTTTTCACGAAATTTCAACAATAAAATAAGCAATTATAGTAGAGAGATTGAGAGAGATTGATGAATTGGTGAGTAAAAATGAAAGAATGAAGGGGTATTTATAATTGAGAATTGGGAAAAAGTGTAATTATATAAAGTTTGGGGTTAAAATAAAGTTTGGGGGCCAAATGACTATTTTTGAAAGTTCCAAACAGTCAAAATTGCAGCCCAACGGCTACTTTTTTAATTTTTAACCGTTGCTATTTTAAAAATATTTTTTTAAAGTAGCCGTTAGAGGCTCGTTAGGCCCGGTAAGATCGGCCCAGGCCCGCCGGCTGGTCCCAGGCTTAGCGGTCCCGTGCTCGTGGGCTATTTTATGTGACCCGGCCCGCCTCGGGCTTTTTGCACCATTAAGGACCGGCACACCAGGCCCGACCCGCCAGACCCGTTTAGCCCGTTAGGACCGCGGGCCCGGTCTGGTCTCGGTCCCAGCCCGGCCCACCATACAACATTAAGTTTTGATCGAGTTCAGTGTCTGGATGAAATTTTGTGGAGTATAGGAACCGGGATGTTAAATTGAAATAAGTATAAAGTATCTCCTAGGCTATTCTTCTTGATTCTATAATCTCCGAATGCAAGTTGCTTATCCAAAGGATGGGCAGAACAATGGTGAAGCACAACTACAGGTAACAGAATAGAGTAGATGATCTACTAACTAAGGAAGGAGCCATGATTTTTTTTTGGAAGACGACTATGTTGTCAGTTCCTCCAGTGTTTGCAAATGAAGTATTTTGGGCAGACATCTAGGAACTACTTTTCCTAAAACCATTGCGGAATGTAATAGTGATAGCATGGATACTATACCACAATTTCAGATTCTACATGGGATACAAATTCTCCCTATGATGTACCTATTTTATCCGTTTAGCTTGTCAATATAATCAATCCCTTTAACAAAAAAAAAATCAATTTTCTGAATATTTTTTGACTTTTTTCATGGACAACTTTTAATAAATAGCGACTTTTTTCACTTACCATATTTTTCAATCTTTTTCACAAAGTTCAAATAGCGACCAAGTATACCATCCAAATTCAAATCTTGAAATCAGCCCTGCTATTAACTCTAAAAAGTACGAGCTGCTCCCCTTCTTTAATCTCAAGACCTGGTTCAATTATTGAGGGAAAAATGACATGGTAGACACCGTTTAAATTGAACTGGTAATTTTTTAGCCTTACATTAAGTCTGGCAAAGGCAGTTTCAAAACAATTAACATTATATACCCAAATTCTAAAAATCCTAGTTCCTTATTTATTCTCTCTTCCCGTAACCCCTTTTTACTTATCTTTTTCGTTTCCCTCCGATATCTCCTCTTTGATCTCTCATCTGATTTCAACACGGACAAGGAACAACAACCCAAGAACCATCACCATCCTCACTTCTTCTCTCCAAACGAGTTTTTTCCACATTCAGACATGAAAAATCTCCATCAATTTTCTGTGGCTAGCTTCGTTATGTCTAACCAGTAAAGCAACTTCCACTTGCTTCTCTACCACTGGTCACGATCCACTGGCGCAACCATGTTCCGAGACATTTCCTCTTCTTCTTTTCTTTTATCAAGGATTTTAGTTTTTGTTCTTCTATCGAGGATTTTAGTTTTTTTCTTCTCTTTTTTTATTTATTATAATATATTTTCTATTAATGATGAAATGATTGGTGGCTATGCTATTTTTGTGGTGGTGATGTGGCATGATATGTACAAATAGAAAATATGGGTGTTTGAGGTGGTGATGCGGCATGATATGTAAAAATAGAAAATATTTGTGTTTGAGGTGGTGTACATCTACATATATCACCATGTGTACCTGTATATATATTATGTTGTATATCATCATATATATTTTTAGATATTTGATATACATGATATACATTATTAGAGATTTGTTAGCTTGTGGACCATTTTTATATACACAAAAAAATAAAGTTGTAACATATATTTTGATATACACTTTATTACTATATTATACACTATGATATACAGACAATACAAGTATTTATATGTTATACGCTTGGATATACAAGAGATAAACATAAAATATACACTATTATATACATGAGGATAAATCCATCTTTGATGAAGATTTCTTTCCCATCTTCTACCAACTTTCATCTTGAAAAAAGTTTCTTATAAATTAAAAGATCCAATGCATATTAAAACTCAAAAAGAACAATGAAGATGAAATCTAACGGTATGATTAACGTAGGAGTAAAATAAGATAGAAATTTGGAATAGATTGAAAGAATCGGGAAAAGATTTAAGTACAAAGAAGGTGGGGGTGGGGTGGGGGGGGGGGGGGGGAATGTGTGCCTTCATAAGCTATATTTTGGGGCAAAATAACTTAGGCTACAAAATGCCAAATAACTATATTAAAAATTTAGAGTTAAACTAAAGGGTGCCAATATCTATAAGTATAGCCTTTTTTTTGTCAATTATTTGGATGCGTCGCCACCAAGTGCCAAATTTCCTTTATTGAGCTCACCTTTATTTTCCGTTGGCAAACGTGATATTGTAAAATTTTGCCAAAAGTTCTAGTGAAAAATTAAACAATTTTGTTGGATTTGGGTAGATTTGTATTTCATCAACTCAAATGGGCACAAGCAGCCTAATCTCTTTAGTTTCAATTTTGAGAAATATATATGTCTGAGCACTTTCTCAAAAATATTTAAGAAAATATTAGTATTCTTGTAACGACCCGGCCGGTTATTTTTTGTATTGTAATCATGTTCCCCTATTTATTATTTCTTCTATGTTTATCTGTGGTTATGTGACTTGTCGGGGTGGTTGGATTAGTTTCGGGAAGGTCTTGGAGTGAATTGGAACACTTAGTCCCAAGGTTGAAGGCTTAAGTTGAAAGAGTTGAACGGAGTTTGACTTTTGTGTAGACGACTCCGGAATAGTATTTTAATGGTTCCAATAGCTTCATATGGCAAATTTGGACTTAGGTGTATATTCAGATGTTGATTTGGAGGTCCGTAGGTTGATTTGCTACTTTTTGGCGAAAGTTGAAAAGTTGAAGGTTTGAAAGGTTGAGAGGTTTGACCGGGAGTTGACTTTATTGATACCGGATTCGGATTTTGATTTTGGAAGTTGGAATAGGTCCGTTGTATCATTTGGGACTTGCATACAAAATTTGAGGTTATTCGGAGTTGATTTGATATGGTTCGGCATGAGTTTTGGAAGTTGAAAGTTAATTAGTTCATTAGACTTGAATTGCAATGTGATTCATGGTTTTGGTGTTTGATGCGATTCGTGGATCGAGGTAAGTATTTTTTACTCGGATTTATCCATTATTCATGATTCCATCTTTATTTATATCATCTAACTAGTGATTAGAATTGGAGAAATTGGAAATTTTAGTAAAAGCTTTACAAAAATGTAAATTGAGGATTTGAAGGTCGATTTGAAGTCGGAATTGGATGAAATTGGTATGGTTGGACTCGTAATCGAATGGGTTTCAGAATTTTTAAGTTTGGTCATGTTCCGAGGTGCGGGCCCAGGTTGACTTTTTGATTTTGATTAAAGATCTTAGCTTTATCATTTGGATTTGACTTTTATTGATGGTATTGCGTTATTTTTGCTAGATTCGAGCCGTTCAAAGATCGATATGTGCGGGAAGGGCTTGTTAGAGAAGTGATTTGGCTTGCTTGAGGTAAGTATCTTACTTAAACTTGGTTGAGGCACTAGTTACCTGAGTTATTTGCGATAGCTACGTGCTATGGGTGCGCATATGTATGGGGTTTGAGCCCATGTGCAAGCCAAAAAATTTATCTATGCTTGGGGTAGTTCTTAGGCTATGATATATCTTGAATTGACTGTTAAGCTTTAAGCTGCGCTGTTTCTCATATTTGTAACCTTGTTGTGAACTATTTGACCCATGTTTGAGGTTACATAGAGGCTAATTCCCTGAATGAACTTGATAATTGCTATTTCTGTGATGAAATTGTCAATTTGAGCTATGATAACATACTTTACACATGCCTACACTTTAGCATATCATTATCCTAGTGCAGGAGCATGAAATCTGATATTCATTCACCACATACATGTCCTCTTGTATATTTTCTTCTGTGTGATATGATTTGGACTAGATGCCTGTGACCATACCGGGTATGTTATTATGTATGTAACCACGTTGGACGGATTGTGATGATGTAATTTGCCGAGTTGCGGAGTGAAATGAGACACATAGTCCCTAAGTTGGAGCCTAAAGTTGATAGAGTTGACCGTAGTTTGACTTTTATGTAAACGACTCCAGAATAGAGTTTTGACATTTTTAATAGCTCCTCATGGTGATAATAGACTTAGGAGCATGTCTGGATGTTGATTTGGAGGTCCATAGGTTGTTACGACATGAATTGGCGAAAGTTTGAAAGTTGAAGGTTTGGAATGTTGCAAAGTTTGATAGGGAGTTAACTTTATTGATATTGGGGCCAGATTTCGATTTCAGAAGTTGTAACAGGTCTGTCATGTCATTTATGACTTGTGTGCAAAGTTTGAAGTCAATCGGAGTTATTTTGGTATAAATCGACATTAGTTTCGGAATTCGGAGTTTATAGTTTTAATAGGCTTGAATTGGGTTGCGATTCGTAGAATCGATATTGTTTGATGTGATTTTTGCCCTAGAGTAGGTTCATTAGGTTATTTGGAACTTGTTGGTATATTCGGATGAGGTCCCGTGGGCCCCGGGTGTTATTCGGAGTGAATCCGGAACCAACTGGACTTAGTCTTTATTGCTAAAGTTGCTGGTTTTCTACTTATCTAGTTTCCTTCTACGCGTTCGCGAAGGTTTTCGTGCGATCGCGTAAAATCTTAAGGAGTTGCTAGAATTAATCGTGAAGCTTGCCGAGTTTGTTGATCGCAAACACGTAAGGCACATCACGCTCGTGTATCAAGAATGGCGAGACTGGGGCTAAGGCAGGTTTGTGCTACGCGTACGCATGACCTGGGACGCGCTCGCGTAGGGGAGGAAGCTTGCTCATCATGTTCGCGACTGGTTTTACGCGATCGCGAAGTGTATTTTATCGAGCTGGGGAGAATTGTGTTACGCGATTGAGAGTCTGTGTCCGTGATCGCGATAGAGGGCAACTGGGTAGTAGAATTTAAGTTTCAAAACGTGGGTTTCCTCTCATTTTTCATAATTTGGACCTAGAGCTCGGTGTGAGACAATATTTCGAGGGTTTTTCAAGGAAATCGTTAGGGTAAGTGATTCAAACCCGGATTGGACTATATTTTATGAATCTATTGTTATTTTCATCATATAATTAGTGATTTGAGTTGTAAATTTGTGAAAACTTCCTAGACTAAATTTTGGGGTTTTGAAAGGCGATTTGAGGTCGAATTTGAGTAATTCTTGAATGGTTGGACTCGTTATCTAATGGGTGTTAGAATTTGTAATTTTGGTCGGGTTCCGAGACGTGGGGTCAGGTTGACTTTTTGGGTTGACTTTTTATTTCTTTGCTAAGATCGTAACTTTATTGTTCGAATTAGGTTCCTATAGTTTATATTAATGGTATGAAGTTGTTTTGGCTAGATTCGATCCATTCGGAGTTGGACAATCGAGAGAAAGGCCTATTAGTGAATTGAGTTTGCGTGTTTTGAGGTAAGTGTCTTGTCTAACTTTGTGTGGGGGAATTACCCCTAGGATTGGTGTTGTTTTGTGATAATTATGGTGTGTGGAAGCCGTGTACGCAAGGTGTTGAGTGTCTACACGGGCTAAATATAGAAATTTACCGGTTTTAACTATGTAGATTCCTTTCATGTCGTAATTGAGTTATTTTATCATGTTGTATTCATCATCATTAGTCTATTTTCACATGTTCTACTTGTCTTATCTCTTATTTGCTAATTTCTCTACATGTTTAGACGAAATTTTTGCTTCCTTTATTCCGTATTAATTATTTATTCGTTGAATTCTTTGCATAAAGTTATTATTCTTGGAATATCTTGTTGTTGCAATTGGTATTGATTTATAAGCACCGTGATTCACATTGAGGTAAAGTGTTAAGGTGTGAAATACTATTCTCGTTGAGTTATTCACTTTCGGTTGTTATTGTTAATACTCTTGTGCACATTGTTGTTGAGCCATGAGCTACTTGTTGTGAAAATACTATTGTTGTTAGTTTCTTAGCAAGTTGTGATATTGGGCACTTGATGTGAGATTTGTGATACATTGTAATATTGATACTCATGCGGTGGTATAAGGTTTTTGGGTTGAAACGCATGCGGTGTGATAAGGTGGGCTTGATACTCGTGTTACTAGTAGGGGATCTACTTGAGGCTACACAGTGTGATAAGGTGGGCTAAAACGCAGGATACTATTTCGGGAAAAATGATCTTCAAAACTAAATGCAAGGCTTCCACGAAGATATAAGAAAAGATTGTGGATTATTTTTTGTGATTTGAGACTACAAGGCGGTACCTCGGTAGTGATTCTTGTTGGTACTTTTATATTACTTCACTTGTATGTGGTTGTTTTGTTTTCTTGACTTAACATTTCTTGATTTCTTCTGTGATGCATTATCTGCCTTGATTCTATATAGTTAATTTTGGCTTATTCCTTACTTGTTTCATTTCCGTTGTTATTATTATTGCACTGTTAAATTATTCGTCCTGTTTCTTATTTATTACAATAGGGGCTTGACCTAACCTCATCACTACTCTACCGAGGTTAGGCTTGGCACTAACTAGTTACCGTTATGGTGTACTCATGCTATACTTCTGCACATCTTTTTGTGCAGATCCAGGTGCCTCCTACCCATCCAAGCACTAGCGAGAGCTCAACTTCGGAGACTTCAAGGTATACTTGCCAGCATCTGCAGGCCTCGGAGTCCCCCTCTACCTAGACTATTCTATTTCCTTATCCTTTTATAGACACTGATGTATAGGGATATTCAGTACTACTCTACAGAGGTTAGGCTTGACATTTACTGGTTACCGTTGTGGTGTATCATGCTACGCTTATGCACATATTTTTGTGCAGATCCAGGTAACTCCTACCCATCCAAGCACTAGCAAGAGCTCAACTTTGGAGACTTCAAGGTATACCTGCCGGCGTCTGCAGGCCTCGGAGTCCCCCTCTACCTAGACTATTCTATTTCCTTATCCTTTTATAGACACTAATGTATAGGGATATTTAGTACTACTATATAGATCTTGTGACTTGTATTCGTCGGGTTTTTGGGAGTTGTTATGTTGAATTGCGGTGTTTACCTCATATTATACTGAGTTATTGAGACTTTAATCATTATTTCAGTTATTTTTTGCATGAATGTTAGGCTTACCTAGTCTTAGAGACTAGGTGCCATCACGACATCCTACGGAGGGAAATTGAGATCATGATAAGTTGGTATCAGAGCTCTAGGTTCATAGGTGTTATGAGTCACAAGCAGGTTTAGTAGAGTTTTGCGGATCGGTACGAAGACGTTTGCAATCTTTGGGAGGTTATGGAACTGTTAGGAAAAGTCTTCTCTGATTCCTTATCGTGCGAATTTGTTGACTTCGGAATTCTAAATATCTTCTTTGTATTCTTTCATAGATGGTGAGGACACGCATAGTTGGATCTGATGATCAGACACCTGCGCCCCTGCAAGAGCTACGAGAGGCCGTGGCCGAGGGGGGGGACAAAGGCCGAAGACGGCCACATGGTGTAGCTAGAGCACCTGCCCGAGCTGCTACAGAGGAGCCCTTAGTAGCTCTAGCTGGAGGGCAGGCACCTGAGACTCCTGTTACTACCCCTACACTTCAAGAGACTCTTACCTAGTTTTTGAGCATGTTTGGCACTCTAACTCAGGCGGGGTTTATTCCACTTGCTCCTGCCACATCTCAGGTGGGGGGAGCACAGACTCCTACAGCCCGTATCCCATAGCGTTGGGTCCAGGTTGACTAGTAACCATAGGTCATACTAGTGCAGCCGGTTGTTCTAGTTCATCCCAAGGTTAGGACAATAGTATCTGGGGAGGAGCAGATCAGGCTCGAAAGGTACAAGAAGTACCACCCTCCTACTTTCAGCGGCTTAGCTTCAGAGGATGCACATGGTTTTCTTGAGGAGTGCCACCATATCCTCCATACTATGGGTATTGTGGAGTCGAGTGACTTTGCTTTCACAACGTTCCAACTTAAGGGAGCGACTTATCAGTAGTGGTGAGCGTATGAGTTGGGTAGCCCAGCTGAGGCATCTTCACTTACTTGGGCTCAGTTCTCAGAGATGTTCATGAGGGATTTTGTTCCTTAGAGCCTTTTTGATGCATGGTGCAGAGTTTGAACAGTTGCGCTAGGGAGCTATGACCATATTGGAGTATGCTAGTCCGGTTCAGCGAGTTGTCCATACATGCACCTATATTAGTTTCCACTATTAGAAAGCGAGTTCGTCGATTTGGGGCTGCTCTACCCTGGTATTAGATTTAGCATGGTCGAGAGTTGGAGACTGATACCCCACACTAGTAGGTAGTGGAGATCGGTAGGAGATTGGCGGGTATGTGGAGTCGAGAGAGAGAGAGAGAGAAAGTAGAGGGGGCCACGAGATTTTGGAACATATAGTGGTGCCCGTGCCCCAGTTGTAGCCCGTCATGGTAGAGGCTATGTAAGTCATCTTATTCATTTAGCACTCCCAGCTTCCAGTGGTGTTTCGGCCACTCCCAGGTCTGAGGTCGCCCATTATGCACCACCACTGTCTAGTGCACCTCCTGTACTGGGTTCTTTCAGCTATCAGTCCATCTGACTAGGCCCGGGCCAGTTCCAGTAGCCACGTCCTCCAAGAGCTTGTTTTGAGTTTGGTGACACTCGTCATATGGTGAGGGATTATCCCAGACTTAGGAGGGGTGCACCTTTATAGAATACTCAGGCTCCACGTATTCCATAGGCCCCCAGACTTCTCAGGCCGTGGTTACCGCACCAGTCCTGCACAGCCAGCTAGAGGTGGAGATTGGGCAGATAGATGTTGCCCTAGAGAGGGAGGCAAGGCCAGATTTTATGCTCTTCCAACTAGGACGGAGGAGGTTGTATCCGACTTAGTTATCACATATATTGTTCCGGTTGGTCATAGAGATTCATCAATCTTATTTGATCTAGGCTCTACTTATTCCTATGTATCAACTTACTTTGCTCCATATTTAGGTATATCCCATGATTCTTTGAGTTCTCCTGTCTATGTGCCCACGCTTGTGGGAGATTCCATTATTGTTAACTGTGTGTATCAGTCATGTTTAGTTGTTCTTGGTGGTTTTGATACAAAATATGATCTGTTATTGCTTAGTATAGTAAATTTTGATGTTATTTTGGGCATGGATTGGTTGTCGCCCCATCATGTTATTCTTGATTGTCACTCCAAGACGGTGTACTTTGGAATATGTTCCTAGCAGGGTGGTGTCTGTCCTTAAGGCACACAGTGGATGGTTAGGAAGGGGTGTGAGGCATATCTAGCCTTTGTGAGAGATGTCAGTATTGATACTCCTACCGTTGAGTAAGTTCCGGAAGTGAGGGATTATCTAGATGCATTTCCAACGGATCTTCTCGGCATGCCGCCTGATAGGGATATCGATTTTGGTATTGATTTATTGTCAGACACTCAGCCCATTTTTATTCCACCATATCATATGGCCCAACAGAGTTGAAGGAGTTAAAGGAGCAGTTGCAAGAGTTGCTTAATAAGGGCTTCATTCGGCCTAGTGTGTCACCTTGGGGGTGCTCCGGTCTTGTTTGTAATGAAGAAGGATGGCTCGATGCGCATTTGTATTGATTATCGACAGCTGAACAAGGTTACAGTGAAGAGAAGGTATCCATTGCCACGTATTGATGAACTTATTTGATTAGCTACAGGGTGCCAAAGTGTTCTCAAAGATTGATTTGCGGTCAGTCTATTATATTCTGAAGACTGCCTTCAAGACTCGGTATGGTCATTACGAGTTCCTTGTGATGTCATTTGGGCTGACGAATGCCCCAACAACATTCATGCACTTGACAGTGTATTCCAACCCTATCTTAACTCATTCGTCATTGTGTTTATGAACGACATCTTGATGTAGTCCCAGAGTTGGGAGGATTATGAGCAGCACCTGAGGACTATGCTTCAGATCTTGGGAGGAAAGAAGTTGTATGCAAAATTTTCATAGTGTGAATTCTGGCTTGTTTCAATGGCGCTTTTGGGTCATGTAGTGTTGAGTGGGGGGATCAAGGTAGATCCAAAGAAGATTGAAACAGTGCAAAGTTGGCCTAAACCTTGTTTAGCTACTAAGATCCGGATTCTTCTTGGTTTAGTAGGGTATTACCGTTGTTTCATAGAGGGTTTCTCATCTTTTGCTGTTCTTATGACCAGATTGACCCAGAAGAGTGCTCCATTCAAATGGACCGAGGAGTGTGAGGAGAGATTTCAAAAGCTCAAGACTACTTTGACTACAACCCCAATGTTGGTGTTGCCTACAAGTTCGGGGTCGTACACAATGTTCTGTGATGCGCCGCATGTTGGCCTCGACGCGGTGTTGATGCAAGACTGTGGGGTGATTGCCTACGTGTCCAGACAACTGAAGGTACATGAGAAGAATTATCCTGCCCAACCTTGAGTTAGCAGCTGTTGTTCTTTCCCTGAAGATTTGGCAACACTATTTATACGGTGTCCCTTGTGAGGTCTATACCGACCACCAAAGTCTACAACATCTGTTCAAATAAAAGGATCTTAACTTGCGGTGGCGTAGATGGTTAGAGTTGATTAAGGACTATGATATCACCATTCCATATTATCCCAGGAAGGCCAATGTGGTGGCCGATGCCTTGAGTCGAAAGGCAAAGATCTTGGGCAGTCTAGCATATCTACCGACGGCAGAGAGGCCATTAGCATTGGATGTTCAGACCTTGGCCAACCAGTTTTTTATATTGGATGTTTCGGAGCCGAATCGAGTTTTAGCTTATATGGTCTCTCAGTCTTCCCTATATGATTGTATTTTAGAGCGTCAGTATGACTACCCCTATTTGCTTGTCCTCAAGGACACAGTTCAACACGACGATGCCAAGGAGGTCACTATTGGAGATGACGGTGTGTTTCGGATGTAGAGAAGTCTATGTGTACTCAGTGTAGATGGTTTGCATAAATTGATTCTTCAGGAGGTGATAATAGGCTATAATTACGTATTTTAGTCGCTTATTGCACTCTAATTTACTGCACTTTACTTGTGTTGAACTTTAATTGATAGTGTTTTGCACTTATTGTGTGTTTTATGCCTTTTAGGAGTGATACCAAGCTATGTAGATGTTGTGGAGCTAATTCGAGCTATTTGGATCTTTGAAGTCTGAGTAAATGCCCAAAGGATTAAGCCAGGATCGTGTTTGGCGGTTGAGGACCAAGTCTGGACGTCAAAACGCAAGATTTGAGCTGTACTCTAAGACATTTGCACTAGTGCGATGTAGGGTGGCGATAGTGCGATGCAACAGCGTATTTTTTTTGCCTGTTGAATTGTTGAGCTTCCTGAAGATCTCCACTAGTGCGTGGCATGGCGCGTTGCCCCATGCGGCGCGCCTGTGCAAATATTTATAGAGTAATTTTCAATTCGGCTAGGAAAAGGGTAATTTCGTCTAGGCCCGACCATACTTGGTATAAATACATGGAAAATGTTATTTTATGGACTTTTGACGCATATTCGACCTAAGAAGGCTAAGGAGGAGTTGGAAGAACACATGCACAAGGAATTCATCATTCATTCCTCACGCAAGACCCAAGTTTGGATCATTTTATGTTTTCCTATACTTTAAATATATTTGTGATGAATTGCTCCATATCTATAGAGTAGTTCCTTTTAAGGTTTGATGGATTTGGTCTATTGATATTTGTTTGTGGATTATAACTCAGTTTTATATATTGAAATGTTTTTGGATGATTTAATTGTTGCATCTATATTCACTTGTTCATGTAATCGAGAGAGGCATAACTTCTGATGTATTTGCATTATATTGTTGGTTGAGTTCATTAATTCTTCTTAGTAATCGAAAGAAGCTAGTTGAATCATCAATTAAACCTAGTTAGGAGGATAATCGAGAGAGGTTCTCCTAAAAACCAATCCACTATGCATTCTTGCATATCTTCACCGAGCTTAAATTGGTTCATCTCATAAGGTTGAGACTTAATCGAGAGAGGAGATTCCACTGAACATTTGAACTAATAATTGAGTGAATTCAAGAGGCTCACTTGAACATTAGAAGTGAATTATCTAGTTAGATCCCGAATAATTATTTTGCACCGATCATATCAACACCTATTTTCTCCCACTGATAACTTCCTTGATTATCTTTATTTTGATTGTCTTAGTCAATAGCTCAGGACTCTTAGTAATTTTAGTTGAAAATCATATACTTCTCAATTTTTGATTATCTCGGATAGCAATCAAGCTAGAAACTACGAGAATACTGTTTAAATCCAATCCCGTGGATACGATATTATACTATACTATATTTAACTAGCGAGCAAAATTTAAGTGTGTGTTTTTAGATCATCAAATTTTGGTGCCGTTGCCGGGGATTGACAATTAATAGTGTTTGAAATAGTTCTATTGCTAATTCAGGATTTTTTTTCTTTATTTTTTTCCCTTTTTATGTTTAGTGTTCATTAACTATGCGCATGTTACAGGTTAATATTGGTGCATGACTCGAGCTTCTGCGAAAGAAGTGCAACCATACGAGCCCGAGATAGAAAAATAACTACGGCAGCTAAGGTAGGAAAGAAATCTCACCGAGAAGCTAGAAAAGGTTGGGCAATCCTCAAGAAAATAAGCTATGGTTGGAGTCAATGATGATAATGTAAATTTGGCTGCAAAAGAGGTAGCCCAACAACGAGAAAAAGCTGCACGAGATGTTGAGGAAGCAGCTATTTGAGGTGCACAGATTATCTATAAAGAATAGAGGGGTCGGAGAATTGCTCAAAATCAACCCTTGGCTGCAGACCGGTTCGGAAATATAGCTCCCAGGGCTAGGAAACCACTTGGTGATTATGCTAGATCGGTCTACAATCAAGGTTTATCAAGTGTTAGACCACCTCTAATAGCAGCAAACAATTTCGAGTTAAAGCAAGGGTTGCTTCAAACCCTTCAAAATTGCTATCTTTAGAGGGAAGCCAAATGAAAATCCAAACACACATCTAATGGACTTCAAGGAAATTATGAACACCTTTCAATACAATGGGGTGTCACAAGATGCAGTGTACTTAAGGGCATTCCCCTTTTCACTTAAAGATGATGTGAAGGAGTGGCTTCGAAGTTTTCCTAGTGGCTCGATTAGAACCTAGGAGGAGATGACCAGAAAATTCCTTGATAAATATTTCTCCTCAGCTAAGATGGGCAAGATTAAAATAGAAATCCATGACTTCTGCCAGAAAGAGACTGAAACTATTTTTGAAGCATGGGGGAGGTTTAAGGAGATAGTTAGAAAGTGTCAACATAGCGGAATTGAACTCTGGATGAAACTCCAAGACTTTTGGGAAGGATTGACACCCGCCTCGCGTAGAACATTGAGCAATATAGTTGGAGGCCCTTTGATGATGAAGACTCCAAAGGATATAGTTATAATTATTGATGAGTTATCTGAAGATGATAATCCGTGGTCCTTTGAGAGTGCTGAAAGAAGAAGATCAGCTGGTGTTCACCAAGTTGATGCTAATACATCTGTGTAGGTATGGCTTGATGCTATAGCTAAAGAAATACGAAAGCTGACCTTAGGCTCGATACAAAATGAGCCTCACACAGCTTGTGATATATGTGGAAGAGGGCACCCTACTCATGGGTGTCAAGCCTCAACTGAGGAAGTGAATGCTGTGAGAAATTAAAATTTTAATGCAATGGGTCAGATGCACCCTGATTTTTCCTGGAGTTCATCTAGGGTACTGCGAATGCATGACAACAAAATAACTCCAGACCTTAGGGACAAGGAGCTCCTGTCTTCCAAATCAGCAGAGGCAGCAACATCTGCCTCAACAGCCCATTCAATCTGGCATAGAAGATCTCATGAAGGCCTTCATTTTGAAAACTGATTAGAGGTTTGAAACTCATAGTGCATCTATACGGGAACGTGGAGTAGCTATCAAAGAACTGAGCACGGGTTTTCAGAACTTGGAAAGACAGGTTGGGCATCTAGCTACTCTATTGTCTATGAGGATTCCAGGAACTCTCCCTACTGCTACTGAAAGAAATCCCAAAGAAATAGTGAACGCTGTAACTTTGAGAAGTGGGCAAGTGTTGAAAGATCTCACCCCAATCCAAAAGGAGGTGAGACTTGAAAAAGAAAGTGGGGAGCAGCTGAAGAGTGATGTTAATAATAAGAAGAAAGGCCAGATGAAAACTGAGAAGAAGAAGAAGGAAGAAAATTCGGAGAAGGGAAGAACCTAAGGAGAGCAAGTATATGCCTGCTCTACCTTTCCCCCAAAAGCAAAGTAGAGAAAAGCTGGAAAAGCAGTTTGGGAGATTTTTGGATCTGCTAAAACGAGTTCATGTAAACTTACCATTAACAGAAGTACTCTCACAGATTCCTGTTTATGCCAAATTCTTGAAAGAGGTTCTTACGAAGAAGAGTAAGATAGAGGAAACATCTGTGATCAAGCTCACAGAGCATTGCAGCGCGATATTACAAAATAAACTCCCACAAAAGTGTAGAGATCAGGGAGTTTTACTATACCTTTTTCTATAGGAACTATTCATTTTAATAAATCCTTATGTGATTCTGGTGCCTCAATTAATTTAATGCCTCTATCTATCTACAGGAAATTAGAGAAGGAGATTGGAGAGATAAGGTCTGCACCCATATTTTTGTAGTTGGCAGACCAAACGACTATAATACCCTAGGGGATAGTGGAAGATGTGTTAGTTTGGGTGGATAAGTTCGTATTTCCTGTGGACTTTATAGTGGTGAATATGGAGGAAAACATGGAGGTCCCCCTCATCCTAGGAAAATCATTCTTAGCGACGGGTAGAGCTATATTAGATATACACGAGAGAAACTCATACTTAAAGTGGGTGAGGAGACTGTGACTTTTAAGATGAATGTACAAAAGGGGGCACAAGAGGACAAACCAGCTGCGAGTGTTGAGTGGAAAGTGAAGGGCTCGAAAGAGAAGGCTGCAATGAGCGAGAAAGATAAGTGTGGGGTATACCCCAAAAAGTCCGAGAAAAAGCTATCTGTGTGGATGTGTGCATTAGTTCAGAGGTGAGGAATGGAGCCCGACTTCGACTCGCACCCCGACTAGATGTTCAGTAAAGTTTCCTTTACCTTATGCTTTATAATTGTGTGTCATGGGGACATGCCACAACTTAAAGTGTCGGGTGGGGGATATTTGTATGTATATGTGTTTCTTTTTGCTTAGAAGTTAGTAGTTAAAGCTAGAAAAATTTGAAAAAAAAACATAAAAATTTTAAAATTTTCATTTTTTCCCGACGACGGATATCATCGACAGGTTTCTTGAGGGAGTAAAGTCGAAAGAAAAAGACATATTTTTTGGTAGGTAGTGTAACAAGTCACTCTTTGTTTTTCTTTGTACCGCGGTTCTTTTCCAAGGGTTTTATTTGAACCGGGGGTAGTTAGTTTTTATTTTTGTTAGGAGTAGGAAATCTTGTGCTGTGATTTGAAGTGAAAGCAATATCTCTTGAATTTATTATGCCTTGAGAATAGTTAGTGCTTTAGTTGTGACTCTTAGGCTCAGGTTTTGACTCTTGTATAAGTACCTTGAATTGTATGATCTTAACTTTGCTTAACTACGTTGACTAGAGTGTCTTTATAGTCCGATCCTGAGTGAGTTATGTGCCATGTGTGTGTGAGGTTTTGTATTGTTCTGTACATTGCATTTGATGTCTAGAACTTGCCCCGTGTGTTTGCAAAGTGAAATAGTAGTTTTATTCAGTCTTGGAAGTGATAGAGGTGTTTCTTTGTTGAGCCAGTTATATGCATTTACCCACCTAATTGTTATGTATCTTAGTTAACCCCTTTGAGCCTGTAATCCAGTTTTTTTGGTAACCACATTACAAGCCTTACCCTTTGTTTGAATTGACCATCTATTTGAACCTTTTACCTCTCGTGAGCACTTGAATGTTTTATAAACTTTGTAAAAGTTAAAGTGTGGGGTCTCGGCTTGGCTTTTGAGTGGAACTAATGAATAAGGAGAAAGGTGCACTGTTTTGAAAAAGTAAGAGCCATTTGAATTGAAAAAGAAAAGAAAAAATAATTGTATGATTTTTGAACAATATTCCTTGATAGTGGTAACTCTCGATGTATTTTCGCTTAAAGAAGTTGGGAGTTGACGTATATTAATTTGAAGGTGGAGTTATGGTTTGGCATAAGTGTGGGGTTTTGAACGTTTAATTATATGTATTAAAGTGATTAGGGAGGTGTAGTCACTCTTATATCTAAATGTATCCTACCCATCCACAAGCCTACATTACAACCAAACAAAGTCCTACTTGATCCTTGACTGAATGAGCTCGATTAGCAAAGTATTACACTAAGGGAAAGCCTATGGTACATCTTTTGTGGCATATGAATGTTGTTTCTAAGAGTGAGCGAATTCTTTCTATCTTAAGTTCTTAATTGTGCTCTAATTTTATTGCGTGTAGAACTACTCTCTGTTTTTGTGTGAGATCACTCTATTCATGAATGAAAGGGAATCTTTGACCTCTGTGTTAGAGTAAGTGAGTGGGTTATAAAAAATATGTGGTGCTTTTGAGTCAAATCTTGAGGCAAGGATGTTATGGTATTGTGCTTAATCTGTTTTAAATATTCTTGGTGTGATGAGTTAGTAGAGTTGTTTTAAAAAGGCCGTGTCTATGTGTAATGTAGTTTGATTGCTCAAGGACGAGCAATGGTTTAAGTGTGGGGTGTTGATGGTAGGCTATAATTACGTATTTTAGTCATTTATTGCATTCTAATTTACTGCACTTTACTTGTGTTGAGCTTTATTTGATAGTGTTTTGCACTTATTGTGTGTTTTATGTCTTGTAGGAGTGATTCCGAGCTATGTAGATGTTGTGGAGCTAATTCGAGCTATTTGAGCTTTAAAGTATGAGTAAACGTCCAAGGGATTAAGCCGGGATCGTGTTGGGAGGAGGGGGGGGTAGGGTCGAGGACCAAGTCTGGACGTCAAAACACAAGATTTGAGCCGTACTCTAAGAAATTTGCACTAGTGCGATGCATCAGTGTATTTTTGTTGCATGTTGAATTGTTGAGCTTCCTAAAGATCTCCACTAGTGCGTGGCATGGCACGTCGCCCCATGCGGCATGCCTGTGTATTTATTTTACAGAGTAGTTTTCCTATTTCGGCTAAGAAAGGGTGATTTTATCTAGGCCCGACCCTACTTGGTATAAATACTTGGAAAAATGTTATTTTATGGATTTTGACACATATTCAACCTAAGGAGGCTAAGGAGGAGTTGGAAGAATACGAGTACAAGGAATTTATCATTCATTCCTCACTCAAGACCCGAGTTTGGATCGTTTTATGTTTTCCTATACTTTAAATACATTTGTGATGAATTGCTCCATATCTATGGAGTAGTTCCCTTTAGGGTTTGATGGATTTGGTGTATTGATATTTGTTTGTGGATTATAACTCTAGTTTTATGTATTGAAACATTTTTGGATGATTTAATTGTTGCATCTATATTCATTTGTTCATCTAATCGAGAGAGTCATAACTTGTGATATTTTTCCATTATATTGTTGGTTGAGCTCATTAATTCTTCTTAGTAATCGAAAGAGGCTAGTTGAATCATTGATTATACCTAGTTAGGAGGATAATCGAGAGAGGTTCTCCTAAAGACCAATCCACTAAGTATTCTTGCATAGCTTCACCGAGCTTAAATTGGTTTATCTTGTGAGGTTAAGACTTAATCGAGAGAGGAGTTTCCACTAAACGTTTGAACTAATAATTGAGTGAATTCGAGAGACTCACTTGAACATTAGAAGTGAATTATCTCGAGTTAGATCCCGAACAATTATCTTGCACCTATCGTATCAACCCCTATTTTCTCCCACTGATAACTTCCTTGCTTATCTTCATATCGATTGTCATTGGTCAATAGCTTAGGAATCTTAGAAATTTTAGTTAGTACTCATATACTTCTCAATTGTTGATCATCTTGGATAGCAATCAAGCTAGAAACTACGAGAATAAGGGTTTAAATTACATGTGGATACGGTATTATACTATACTATATTTGACTAACGAGCAGAATTTAAGTGTGTGTTTTGCGGTACTCCATTCATCCGGGTGCCGCCAAGATGTATCAGGACTTGAGTCAACACTATTGGTGGAGGAGAATGAAGAAAGACATAGTGGAGTATGTAGCTCGGTGCCTAAATTGTCAGCAAGTGAAGTATGAGCATCAGCGGCCAGGTGAATTGCTTCAGAGGCTAGAGCTTCCACAGTGGAAATGGGAGCAGGTTACTATAGATTTTGTTGTTGGGCTCCCACGGACTCAAAAGAAGTTTGATGCAGTATGGGTTATTGTGGATAGGTTGACCAAGTCGGCTCATTTCATTCCAGTGGTGACTACTTATCTTCTGAGCAGCTGGATCAGGTTTATATTCGCGAGATTGTCCGACTTTATGGCATGTGGGTATCCATCATCTTTGACCGGGGTACACAGTTTACATTGCAATTCTGGAGGGCCGTACTGCGTGAGTTATGCACACGGGTTGAGTTGAGTACATCATTCCACCCTCAGACAAACGGATAGTCCAAGCGCACTATTCAGATATTGGAGGATATGCTTCATGCATATGTGATGGAGTTTGGGGGTTCTTGGGATTACTTCTTGCCGCTTGTGGAGTTTTCCTACAACAACAGTTATCAGTCGAGCATTCAGTGTCTCCGTATGAGGCCTTGTATGGGAGGCGGTGTCGGTCTCTAGTGGATTGGTTTGAGCCGGGTGAGGCTAGGCTATTGTGTACAGACTTGGTTCAAGATGCTTTGGAAAAGATTAAATTGATTCAAGATCGTTTTCGGACAGCCCAATCTAGACAAAAAAATTATGAGGATGGAAAAGTTTGTGATGTTGTATTCATGGTTGGGGAGCGGGACTTGATCCGAGTTTCTCCAATGAAGGGTGTTATGAGGTTCGGGAAAAAGGGCAAGTTGAGCCCTAGGTATATCAGGCCTTTTGAGATTCTTGAGAGGATTGGAGAGGTGGCCTACAAGCTTGCACTGCCACCTAGTCTAGATACAGTTCATCCAGTATTCCATGTTTCTATGCTTCGGAAGTATCATGGTGATCCATCTCATGTTTTGGATTTCAGTTCAGTCCAGTTGGACAAGGATTTGTCTTATGTTGAGGAGCCAATGGCTATTTTGGACAGGCAGGTCCGAAAGTTAAGGTCGAAGAACATTGCTTCAGTGAAGGTTCGGTGGAGGGGTTAACGAGTCGAGGAGGCGACTTGGGAGACCGAGTATGATATGCATAACCGTTATCCTCATCTTTTCACCACTTCAGGTATGTCACTATACTCGTTCGAGGACGAACGTTTGTTTTAAGAGGGGGAGGATGTAACGACCCGGCCGGTAATTTTCATTATTTTAGCCCTTATCCCCTATTTATTGCCTCCTCTATGTTATATTGTGTTTATGTGACTTTCCGGGATGTTTGGTTTTGGTTTTGGGTGAGTTTCGGAGTGAAATGTGACACATAGTCCCTAAGTTGGAGCCTTAAGTTGATAGAGTTGATCGTAGTTTGAATTTTGTGTAGATGAATCCGTAATGGAGTTTTGATGATTCGAATAGCTCCATGTGGTGATTTTAGACTTAGGGGCGTGCCTGGATATTGATTTGGAGGTCTGTAGGTCGTTTCAGCGTGAATTGGCCAAAGTTTGAAAGTTGAAGGTTTGGAAGGTTGGAAAGTTTGATCGGGAGTTTAATTTATTGATATCGTGGTCAGATTCTAATTTCGGAGGTTGTAATAGGTCTGTCGTGTCATTTATGACTAGTGTGCAAAGTTTGAAGTCAACCGGAGTTGTTTTGGTATGAATCAACATTAGTTTCGGAATTCAAAAGTTCATAGTTTCAATAGGCTTGAATTGTGATTTGTAGAATTGATGTTGTTTGATGTGATTTTTGACCTCGAGTATGTCTGTAAGGTAATTGAAACTTGTTGGTATATTCGGACGGGTCCCATAGGCCCTGGGTATGATACGAAGTGAATCCGAAACCAATTGGCCTTAGTCTCTATTGCTGAAGCTGTTGGTTTTCTACTGATGTGGTTTCCTTCTATGCATTTGCGAAGGTTTCCCACGATCGTTTAGAGTCTTTAGGAGTTGATGGAATTTTTCCCTTCATATTCGCAAAGGTGAGGACGTGATCGTGAAGTTTGTTGAGTTTGTTGATCGCGAACGCGTAAGTAAATCGCGCTCGCGTATAAGGATGGCGAGGCAGGTTTGTGCTATGCGTTCGCGTAACCTAGGACGCGATCGCGTTGGGAAGGAAGCTTGCTCATCGTGTTCGCGACTGGTTTCACGCAATCGCGAAGTGTATTTTATTGAGCTGGGGAGAATTGTGTTACGCGATCGCGAGTCTGTGTCTGCGATCGCGATAGAGGGCGACTGGGCAGCAAAAGTTAAGAAACGTGGGTTTCATCTCATTTTTCGTAATTTGGACCTACAGCTCGGTGTAAGGAGATTTTTCGAGAGTTTTACAAGGAAATCATAGGGGGTAAGTGATTCTAACCCAGATTGAACTATATTTCATGAATCTATTGTTATTTTCATCATCTAATTAGTGATTTGAGTTGAAAATTTGGGGAAAATTGTGAAAACTTCCTAGACTAAATTTTTGGGTTTTGAAAGGCGATTTGAGGTCAGATTTGAGTAATTCTTATATGGTTGGACTCATTATAGAATGGGCGTTCGGATTTTGTATTTTTGTTGGGTTTCGAGATGCGGGCCCGTGTTGACCTTTTGAGTTGACTTTTTATTTTTTTTTGCCAAGATCATAACTTTATTGTTTGAAATAGTTTCCTGCAGTTTATATTTATGGTATGAAGTTGTTTTGGCTAGATTCGAGCCATTCAGAGTTGGATAATCAAGGGAAAGGCCTACTAGTGGATTGAGTTAGCTTGTTTTAAGGTAAGTATTTTGCTTAACTTTGTGTGGGGGAATTACCCCTTAGGATTGGTGTTGTTTTGTGATAATTATGATGTGTGAAAGCTGTGCACGTAAGGTGACGAGTGTGTACACACGGGCTAAATGTGGAAATTTACCAATTTTTAGCCATGTAGATTCCTTTCATGCCTTAATTGAGTTATCTTAACATGCTATTCTCATCATCATTAGTGTATTTTCACATGTTCTACTTGTCTTATCTCTTATTTGTTAATTGCTCTACATGTTTAGTCAAAGTTTTTGCTTCCTTTATTCCATATTCATTATTTATCCATTAAATTCTTTACTTGAAGTTGTTATTCTTGGAATATCTTGTTGTTAAAATTGGTATTGAGTTATAAGGACCATGATTCACATTGAGGCAAAGTGTTAAGTTGTGAAATTCTATTCTCGTTGAGTTATTCACTTCCGGTTGTTATTGTTGATACTCTTGTGCATATTATGGTTGAGCCATGGACTACTTATTATGAAAATACTATTGTTGTTGGTTTCTTGGCAAGTTGTGATATTGGGCACTTAAGGTGCAATTTATGATAAGTTCTGATATTGATATGCATGCGGTGGTATAAGGTTTTGGGCTGAAACGCTTGCGGTGTGATAAGCTGGGCTTGATACTTGTGTTGCTAGTAGGGGAACTACTTGAGGCCACGCGATGTGATAAGGTGGGCTAAAATGCGGGATGCTATTTCAGGAAAAATAGTTTTCAAAGCTAAATGCAAGGCTCCCGCGGTGATACAAGGAAAGATTGTGGATTATTTTTTGTGATTTGAGACTACAAAGCGGTACCTCGACAGTGACTCTTGGCGGTACTTCTCTATTACTTCATTTGTGTTTGGTTGTTTTGTATCCTTGACTTAACATTTCTTGATTTCTTTCTTGATGCATTAACTGCCTTGATTCTATGTAGTAAATTTTGTCATATTCCTTACTTGTTTCATTTTCATTGTTATTATTATTGCACCGTTAAATTAGTCATCTTGTTTCTTATTTATTCCAATAGGGCCTTGACCTGACCTCGTCGCTACTCTACGAGGTTAGGCTTGGCACTTAGTGGGCGCCGTTATGGTGTACTCATGTACGCTTCTGCACATATTTTTGTGCAGATCCAGGTACCTCCTACCCGTCCAGGAACTAGCGAGAGCTCAGCTTCAGAGATTTCAAGGTATACCTATCGGCGTCCGTAGGCTTCGGAGTCCCCCTCTACCTAGACTATTCTATTTTCTTATCCTTTTATAGACATTGATATATAGGGATATTCATTACTATTATATAGAGCTTGTGACATGTATTCGCTAGGTTTTTGGGAGTTGTTATGTTGAATTGCGGAGTTTCCTTCGCATTATGATCAGTTATTAAGACTTTAATCATTATTTTAGTTATTCCTGCATGAATATTAGGCTTACATATTCTTAGAGACTAGGTTCTATCACGACATCCTACGGAGGGAAATTGGGGTCATTACAGTGGATAGTGTTGTTATGCCTATGACCACGCCAGATAGATTATGATATTAAGACGATTGACCATGTCGGGCCGATAGCATGTTGAACTAGCCGTGCTGCATGAATATGGATCCACCCCCCTAGGGTCACCCTCTCATGTGCATTCTTGATGGTGTACACGTGGATTTGAGGTGACTGATATGGAAATATTGAGGAAAATCTGGCCAATGTTTGCTTTGGATTTGCATTTCATCTTTACTTGCAATTTTTTTGGTTAATTACGTGATTTATTTGCATATCAACTTTATATGTTGTATCATTGACTAAGCGGAGAACTTGAGTAATTGTGCACACACAAATGGTTCTTTTTGTGCTTTATGACTTGATAACATTATTGTTCTGTACTTATTGAGTTTGTGAAACTATATAGGTTATAACAAGTATCATTTATAATTCTTACTTCGTTTACCTTGCCGATGTTAGTTATGATAATGTAACGACCCGATCGGTCGTTCCGAGAGTTTTAGCCCTGTTTCTCCCATTTCTACTTCATTTTGTGTGGTTCAGCTCTTTTATGTTGTGTTGAGTTGGTTGGCTCGAGTTCGGAATGATTGTAGAGAGAAATGAGACACTTAGTCTCTTAAGTTGATTATAAAGTTGAAAAAGTCAACCGGAAGTTGACTTGTGAGTAAATGATCTCTGAACATAGTTTTTATGGTTCAAATAGCTTCGTGAGGTGATTTGGGACTTAGGAGCGTGATCGGAATGTATTTTGGAGGTCCGGGGTAGATTTAGGCTTGAATTGGCTAAATTGAAATTTTGGCGCTTTCCGGTTGGTAGTGGAAATCTTGATATCAGGGTCAGAATGAAATTCTAGAAATTGGAGTAGGTCCGTAGTGTCATTTTTGACGTGTGTGCAAAATTTCAGGTCATTCGGATTTGATTTGATTTGATAGGTTTTGGCATCGTTTGTGGAATTTAAAAGCTTCTAAGTTCTTAGGCTTGAATCCGAGGTTAATTTGGTGTTTTGGTGTTGTTTTGAGTGATTTGAAGGCTCGACTAAGTTCGAATGATGTTATGTGTTGGCATGTTTGGTTGAGGTCCCGGGGGGCCTCGAGTGAGTTTCGGGTGGTTAACGGATCAAATTCTTGTTTTGGGAAGTTGCAGATTTTCTTGTTTTTGTTGCAGAAGAATTTTTTCTTCACGTTCGCGAAGAAGAGCTGGGCCTGGAGGAGAAAATGTTCTTCGCGTTCGTGAGCCTGAGTCCGCGTTCGCGTATGTTTGGATTCTAGTGAATTGCGAACGCGTGAGAGGAGTCGCGTTCGCGTAGGATAATTGGAGCAGCTGGGACACTAGGAGTTTTGTGCTTCGCGTTCGCTTAGGTAAGGTCGCATTCGCGAAGTCTTGGACCGTTGAAGCTTTGCATTCGCATGGAGGATATCTCGTTTGCGAAGGAGGAATAATTGGTCAGTGAATTTTGTGCTTCGCCGAACGCGAGGCTTTGACCGTGTTCGCGAAGAAGGAATTTATCCCTGGGCAGAATGTTTAAATAGTTGCCTTCGCGATTTTTAGTCTATTTTCCACTATTGTTGAGCAGTTTTGAAGCTTTTCGAGAGGGATTGAAGAGGGAATCGAAGGGAAACACTTGGAGGTAAGATTTTTGAACTCAATACTCTATTTTATGATGATTTCTAACTAATTGGACATGAAATTAGTTGGATTTAAAGCCTAAAATTGGGGAATTAAGGCTTGAAATTGGAGAGTGTAAATTGGGGATTTGAAGGACCATTTGAAGTCCGATTTTGATGTTCTTTGTATGTATAGACTCGTGGGATGATAAGGATTCTATTGATGTAATTTTTATCGTATTCAGAGACGTGGGTCCGGGGGTCGAGTTTGACCAATTTCGGGATTTTTGATGTAATTTGATTATTTTCGCATGGGCTTCGTTCCCTTAGCATATATTGATGTTATGATTCTGATTTTGGATAGATTCGACGTGAGTTGAGGCCTTGTCAACGGGCAAAGGCATCGCGGGCTAGAGTTTAGACCGTATTGAGGTAAGTAATGATTGTAAATGTTGTCTTGAGGGTATGAAACCCCGGATTTCACATCGGTGGTGCTACTATGAGGTGACACACACGCTAGATGACGAGCGTGGGGTCGTGCACCGTTGGATATTTTGGGCTAGGCATTCTGTTTTATTGTTGCCCGAGTAGCTTGAGAGGTTTCTGACTGAGTGAGGCCGAGGGCCTGTGTTGTGAGGATATTATGGGATCAGACTGCACGTCGCAGCAGGTTGTTACTGATTCATGATATTGTGAGGCCGAGGGCCTGATTGATTTATGCCACGAGGTGGCTTGTTGTTATGTGAGGCCGAGGGCCTGATTGATTATGCCACGAGATGGCTTGTTATAGCGCTTGGACTGTAGGAGCTCCTCCGGAGTCTGTACACCCTCAGTGAGCGCGGGTACCCAGTGTGAGTGATATGATGTAGTCCAGGGGTTGTTGTTGATTCATGTTATTGCCCGAGGGGCTATTCTTGATACATGTTTTGCCCGAGGGGTGGTTCTTGATTCATGTTATGCTCGAGAGGTTGATTACGAATGATTGTGAGGTAGCCCGAGGGGCTGGTTCTGTTGATTTTATGCCCAAGGAGCGATTTATAGTACATGTTTTGCCAGAGGGGATGTTTACATTTTCTTTCCTTTTTCTCACTATTTTCATCACTCATTTGAAAATAATGAAAGATGTTCTTAAAGAAAAGGTTTTATTGAAACTGAGTTGTTTTACGAGAAAAATGGTTTTTGCACTGTTTTGAGCAATGTATTGTATTTGTTGTAGTGTTATGACGTGAAATTATGTGCTTTCTTACTGCTCAGCTTTCATTTACTTTTATTACTTACTGAGTTGGCGTACTCACATTAATCCCTGCACCATGTGTGCAAATCCAAGAGTCTTGGGATGCGATAGTGAGTGCTGATCAGTCTTCCAGCAGGTCCCCGGAGTTGACTAGGTAGTTGTTTGGCGTTCACAGCCCAGTGCTTCTCCTTTCCTATCTTATTCAGACTGTCTTAGTATTTTATTTTCGGATTATGTTGTCCTTCCTTGTTCCTAGATGTGTTGTAGTTGCTCTTGACTTGTGACACCCCGACGTTGGGCTTGTGTTATATTTCAGCACTGCTTGTTTAAACTTACATTTATGGGAATTTAGTTAATTAATGGTTTTAAATGACTTCTTATGATCTTATGGTTAGTTGTGGGTTTGTGTCGACTGGCCTATTTTTATGATAGGTGCCATCACGACCGGGTTAGTTTTTAGGGTCGTGACAAGTTGGTATCAGAGCCTATGTTACATAGGTCTCACGAGTCATGAGCAGGTTTAGTAGAGTCTTGCGGATCGGTATGGAGACGTCTGTACTTATCCTCGAGAGGCTGCAGATCCTTTAGGAAATCCCATATTCTTGAATTCTTATCGTGCGTCCTTGATTTAGCTTGAAATATAACTCTTTGAATTACTTCCACGCGTTCGTATGCGTGCATGAACGCTCAGTATCAGTTGTTCATTAATGGCTTGTGATTCCCTGATCGAAGGGCGAGATGTGATTTTTGTGTGTTGATGTTGGGCCAGTCTGGAGGACTTGAGGCCGGGTTTTACCTATAGTTTTTGCACTGAGGCATTGATTGTGTAGGCATGTACTTCTAGATTTATATGTTTGGTAGTGTCCCTATTAGTGGAAGTGATGACCTGATGGCTATGTGATGAGCATGATGTGATTGTGAGATGTGTTCATATGATTTGAATGTGACGAGAAGGGTCTGCTTGAGGGTAGAAAGAACTATCTAGTGATTGATTTCCATCGTGATTTGATGTATAGATCGAGTTGTGGGTGTGTGAAGGATCTTTACATGTTGTCTAGTCGGGGAATGGAGTAGATTTCTTGTTACGATATGAGTTCAGACTCAGGAAGATTAAGTGATTGCGTGATATTTATGACGGTGGAAGAGTATGAAGAGATGCTAGTTTGAGGCAAAGCAGGTGAGTTATCTCCTGTGGGGTGTTCTGAGTTTTGTGTGACCCTTATTTTGTTGGTTGAGAGTCCTCTTTACTAGTGAAATATATGTGTGTTGTTGCAATTTGAGCTTGGGTCGCTTATGAGAATGGGCTTGTTTGTTACGAGGATGAATATGAGATTTGCAGATGATTTGATGTACTAGATGGCTTGTGTTGCACGAGCTTATGAAGGATTGAGTTTAATCTTACTATGGTATTATAGCGGCATTAGAATAGAGGCATTATGAGTTATTGTGTGTTTTGATCTATAGCTTTGAGCCAAGTGGGGGAGTCTGCTTTTGATTAGTTGATAGCACGACTATGTGTTGTATTGGTTTCAGTTTGAGGTATGCCAGTGAATCAGTTGTGACTTGTAGGGGTTGAGATCGAGGATGGATCGAGTAAAGGAAAATTTTTAATAAAGGTTATGCTATGCTTTATGGGTGTATGAGAATCACGGAATAACTTGAGTTGTTATTGGTAAAAGATGTACGATGCATAGAGCAGGAATTTGTTTGGTTGCATTAAGGTGGGGTTACTTCCATAGGTGTTGTTGTTCTAATGAGGCACAGGTCGTTCGGTTCATTTGATCAGTCTAATTGAAACTTGAGTAGAGTGGATGACTCCTGAGAATGGTTTTGAAGGATTCAAGGTTTACATGTAGTAAATGGAAATCTTCCGAATGTATATTTGGCTAGGAACGGGGCTTTACATTGTAGGGTGCCAAGACTTGTGGCATTTCTATATCATTATGGATTTTACACATCAGTATCAAGAAGGTGGAGGTAATGGCTTTAGATTCACAGGAAGTCTCTTCAAGGTAAGTACTTTGAAGGTGGTGCTTTTGGGGATATTTGAGAGAGTAGTCAACGACTTATGAACCTTAGGACGGTGTGGTTTTATTCTTGGTTCTCATGTGGTGAGTCTGGGTCGAGGATGGTAGTGTGATAGCGAGAAGAAGTATCAAGATGAAGGTAAATCAGAAGGAACTTGAATAGATGGGATAGCTTGGTAGCAGGTCGGATCGACATGGTAAAGGATATGATTAGTTCTTTGGGTGCTTATGAGGTAATGAGTTTCTACAGGTGTTTCGCGAAAATGCTCTTGGGTTATAGTGACCTGCGTTGTTACACCTCATGTTTTCGTATGTGGAAGTACGCTATAAGTAAATTAATGAAAGCTTGAGAATGAGAGTATTTTGATGTTATAAGTAATACGCTATTTCAAACAAGTGATAAGTTAATTCATGAAGGTGAGAGGGTAAGCAAATCAAAGAAAATGTGTTCAGTCTAATTTTGGCAATTTGGGGATAAAATACGGTCCAAGCTATAATACCCAATATTTATAGACTAGTACCATATAATGTACTACATGACCATGATAGTAAGGTGTATAAGGTGTGTTAAAAATAAGTAGTATTTTAAGTAATTTGGGATAATTCTTAATTATGAGGATAATTGGATAATTATAGATTTTTAAGTGGGATATTAACTTATAATCTAAAAAATTATTGGATAAGAAATTATGTCCCTAACGTGGCAACAAGCATGAAGGCTTAAATCAAGCCTAATGTGACTCTTAAGTTCATTTACTAAGGTGGCAAGATTGGAGGAGTTTTTGTGGCTTAGTCATACAAAGTGTGGGGCTCACACCACTTATATAAAAGACCTTTCAAATCCCAAATTGAGATGCTTATACATATAGTTACGGGTGGAATTCAAGATTTCATATGAAATCTTTACAATTCTTAGGCAACGTAATTTGCTTCAAAGGATTTCATACGAAGTTATACTGTGTAATAGCAACGGGATTTTGCGATTCTAAAGGAGTACAGTATAATCTTTCTCAAGAATGTCATACGGATTTTTCCCTAATTCGATCCACCGCTATGTGTTGCCGCAATTGCCGTGTGTTAGAGGGATTGTCAAGAGAACGGCACGGGTATGTTAAGGCTATCCCTTCAATCTTTTGGCATGATCTATACGACACAAACGAAACGAGCAAATGCGCAATTTCCATAAATGACTCTATTCATAGAAATGCTAGAGATGCTTATGTTCTTGATTCTCCATGTGTCATATTATTCTATTATCTGTTCATGGGTCTCAAAAAATACGTAAGTTGAAAAAAAGGTTTACTTCATGATATCACTTAAAGGTATAATGGTCTTATAACACTCTAAAAGATTTTATTGACGTACTTTTCATGCATTGCATTCATGTACATTGACCCATGATCAGATGGCGTTATATACGTGTATATATGTATCTATATGTATATGGGATATGGGAAAAGGTTATGGCGTTATATACGCACCACTACCTGATCAACTGGTATACGTTGATGATTTTGCCCACAGTGGCCGAGATGATATGATGGAATGCCCTCAGAGGCTTGATGATGTTACGAACACATGTACCTGTGCACGACATGATATTTATAAGCATATGCATGACATTATACATATTAATGATTCACAAAGTCATTCAGATTTACATGTCAAGTCTTTTACTCCATATTTCTCTCATGTCCATTATTTACTAATTTTCATTTCTTACATACTCGGTACATTATTTGTACTGACGTCCCTTTTTCCTAGGGATGCTGCGTTTCATGCCCACAGGTCGAGAGCCCTCCAAGTAGGCTATCAGCTCAACGGAAGATGTTGGTGCGCTCCATTTGCTTATGAGTTGCTTGTCTGGTTAGTATGATTTAGATGTGTATTGTTTGGTATGGCGGGACTCTTCCCGACCTTTATAAAAATTATGTATTCTTAGAGGCTTGTAGACAGATGTACGTAAAGGATTGTATGGCCTTGTCGGCCTATGTTTAGTGTACGAGTGGTTATTTTGGCCTTATAGGCCCGTATGCCTTATGTATAAGTTGGTATCACATGTTGTATTCTACTTATCTCACGGCAGCCTTCCGGCTCAGTTATCTATGATAGTATGACATGAAAAGATATTTTATGTTGGTACTCGGTTGAGTAAGGTACCTGGTGCCTGTTGCGGCCCATCCAGGCTCGGGGCATGATAAAAGTGGTATCAGAGCAGTTTCGTCCTAGGGAGTCTACAAGTCGTGTCTAGTAGAGTCTTGTTTATGGGTGTATCATGCACCACGCTTATAAGCAGGAGGCTACAGGGCATTTAGGATTGTCACTCTTTCTTCTTACTCTAGATCATGTGGTAGAAATCACTTATAAGAATTTAAATCTCGAACTTCTATTCGTAATAAGACGATGCCTACATTCAGAAAGATGATCGATAAGAGATGTAGCTATGGAAGTGTTGAGTTAGAGGAACTCTATTTTTCATCTTTCTTATGATGAGTAAATGAGAGGTCTTCATTAGATCATGTGTGTACTAAAAGGTGTATGGTTCTTGATAAGGAGCTTTTAGGAAAGAATACTTATCCACTCTTACGGTAAAAATGAATAATGGAATTGAAAGTTAGACACGAGTTGCAGCAAGTTAAAGAAGCAAGGTGAAGAAGGGTACGAGGTACCCGATTAATAAAAATTATCCTTATTTACTATTCAGAATGAGAGATATAAGCATTTTGAGTTACCTTCAACAGTAATAGAGGTATGTATAATTGGCCACACCAATCTAAGTTAATGTAACAAATATGGTTTAAGAGAAGGATATAATATCCCGATCCGGCTGGGGTTATAGTGAGCCAAAATGGTGGATGAATTATTTGCGTTAGTTGAAATTTCTGAAGGATATTGCAAATGTGTTAATAGATCTCCTTGTGAGACACCTAGATGGTGCACACTAAAATAGTATAGCTAGATATGAGTACTACAAAGATAGGAACTGGAAACCTTGAAGGTATAAATATTACCTTAGTATGGCTCCCGTCCCTAGTAGAGGGAGAATGTTAGACAGCCCGAAGAGCCAGTAGATGGAGCAAGGGAAGGTAAAAAGTAAAAGAATGTCTTGTTAATGTTTTCAGGATGAAGTGATAAATAGAAATATTAGCAGGGAAGTACGAAGAGGGATAATGAAACATTATGAGTGAGATATGATACATGGATGGAAACAATAGAGTGTTATAGAATCTATAGTCAAATGAAGAAAGAGACGAGAGGTGATGGGCCTTAAGACAACAAGAGAATATAAGCCATACGGTCACATCCTCATTTCGAGAAATAAGTTCGCGATTCTTACGTGATTAACAGAAGGAAAAGTTAGACCCTAGAATAATAGAAATCAGTATGGACTAGTGAACAAGGTAAACTAATCATGAATTAGGAACTACATGATATGATAACGTTCGGCATCATGAGAATTTCATATTGCTTTCCGGCGATAACAGAATGGACAATAGAAGAAGATTCATAAGAAATTCAGAGAATGGTCATTCAGGAAGATGCTTCCCTAAAGCAAGCAATGTGAGAAAAGTTCAGCTTAAGGGGCTGTATGTGCCAGTTATACTAAGTGTCACCCTTGTAAATAAGGAATTTTGTTATCCGTGGTACAGAAGGATTACCGCAAGGTGAGTAAGGGTCATCGATGATGTGAAAGGATGCCAAATATGAAGAGGTAAAAACATCTATAGGCAGGTCGTCAAAGCTCCAAGTCTTAGTACTCCCCTAAAGGGGGAATATGGAATGATAAAGGAAGAATGCGATAAAAATAAGAAAGGTATGAGATTGCATTTATCCAAATCCTACATATATGCTATGATTCCAGAATATTATGCAAACACGACGTCAAGGAAAGGAATTAAGGGTTCTTGCCGGAAATATTATTGATAGATAAGGAGCCAGTGCGAGAGGTAAGTTAAAACAAAGGAAATAACCCAAGAAAGATTACGTGGATCATTGATTTGAGAATGGGCCAATGAGTAGTTGGTAGTTGATTAAGGAAGAGACTAGTTATGACTAAACAGTAGGTTACAGACGAGTCAGCAGATCGTTCAAGATAAATATAGTAAAACCCAATATAGTGAATTCAGCCTAGCAGTAATGTCATTGTGATACTTAAGAAATATTCAGATAGGAGTTAGGGTTGTTAAAGGTACCGTATGAGTATTACGGGAATAAAGGAGAGTGCCACTGGGAAGACAGTCAAAATATCAGTTCAGAAGCAACCCTACAAGCACAAGGGCGTTGAGGTAGATAACTAATGGATAATTGTAGGCGAGGAAGGACATCAAAATTTTTATTAGGTATACGATGTAATAAGCTCGCAGCTTCACAAGAGTCAGAGGGTCCTCCCTAAGTACTATTGTAAAAGACTAGCTGAGAAAATGAGGAAGAAGGCTTCAACCAAGCACAGTGACCTAAAGAGGAAATGGTCTTGTAATAACAGTTTCACAACAACATTGTACGTTCTCAATAAGAAAGAGGAACCTACCGTGGCTAGTGAACGGGAAGTAAAATAAAAAATAATATTCGAAGATCATATGAGCTGTACGAAAATTCTGGCATGCGTGAGAGCTAACATAAGCTAAGTATGCACGCATCAAGGGAGAAGAAAGACCAGGAAAGGTAATGGCTTACGTTTAAAGAAAGCTGAGAAGGAACGAAAGGAATTATTCGATCACTGATCCAGAGTTAGTTATGTTGCAAATGCACATAAGATTTCGGAGCATTATCCATGCAGTATATATGTTGACAATCATACAGTCGTGGAAGACTCCGGTATAAGTTAAAAGAAAGAATTGAGTCCAGGTCATGGACAAAGGATTGATTTGTTAGATGTAGGTATCATGTATATTCTATAGCGCCCATGAAAGGCTAAAGTAATAACTAATACTATGAGCCACATATCGGAAGATAGCTTAAGCCTACATAAAAGCCGATCAAAAGGAGGAGGAAACTAAAGAGTTACAACAACAAAGTATAGAAATTATACTTAGAAAAGTATAGAAATTATGCTTGAGAACATGTAGAATCACTCTTAGATATCAGAGGTACAAGAGAGATAGTACAATGGCCATATTTTATAATGGCATAAGAAGTCAGTATGAAGCTCCCACCGGATTATGTATGCACCAAAGGTGCAAATATTATAATAGAGTTTCAAGTCGTTGATACCTATGTGGAAGGGAGGTCATGAAAGAGGTAGAAAATATGATGCTAGATTTTAAGGTAAGTAAGGTAAAGGTGAACAACGTACGAGATACTTAAATGCAGAAGGTTGTAAATAGTCCATACTTCAGATAGAAGGCCAGAAGCGCTGAGACTCAATACCCAGGAATGATAGTAGCATCGTTAGTGGCATACCTTCCAGCCTATGGTTTCTATGTAGCGAAAGGTCTAATCGGAGAGTAAAAGAAGAGTTAAAAGCAATGCGATGTCTTGCGTGATGTTCATAAAAGCATAAGGTAATCGATCGCAAGATAAAGTATGATAGAGCAACAAGGTTGTAGAAAGACAAGAGTAAGGATAAGAAAAAGGCAAGTGAGACGGTGACGAAAATGGATAAGTCCGTAGGATTAAGCCCATGAAAACAATAAGGGTTGACGGCCTAAATAAACTCAAAGGAGTCTAAGACTAGTAGCATTTAGAAGAGATGGAACGCTGCCCTGGTAGTGAAATAAAGGTGTGATAGCAATAGATAAAGGATGACGTTTGGGCCTTCGATTGAATAGTGATTTGAAGAAAAAAAGGGAGAAGGAGAAAATATTTCGCAGACGATACGAGATTAGAATACCCCCATAAGGTGAATCACATCGAGATACTATGAACTATGATTATGGAAATCACTTCAAATATTCCTCGATGCAACATAAGCCCTAGTGGCAAGGTATTACCTAAGAAGTTTCAAGTTATCAGTGGTATATCGTAGATCAATATTGAGGTAAATCATAATGGGTGGACAAAAGTCACAAAGTATGAGTTGAGATTAGGTCGTCAGTTTTAAGATGAACAGTAGTAAGGACATTAAAGGTCTGGGATTTATACATATGGGATAAGCAACAAGAGTGAGCTGGAATTTGGTAGCAGTCTTCCCCAGAGATAAATTAAAGTAAGAATTATGGTATAGTATGACCTATGTAGATGCATTAAAGTCAGGCGAATGGATAACCAGGTCTATGAAATAAGATATAGCCATATTCGCAAGTTCTACAAAGTACTGAGCAAAGAACTTCAGTACACCTATAGATGCCCAGAGAGGCATCCAATTAAGCCTTGTATATGTTTATAAAGTAAGGCCTAGAGATTGGCTAAAAGCTGGAGAAAAAGGAGAGGAGAGTCGCATAGGCACACTTACAGGATCAGTATTGTAGAGGCTGCATGATAAAAGGTAGCAATAGTTACGAGATTGGAAGGAATTCGATCACAAGTCATGGAGTGGGAAAGAGTCCTAAAGGGGGGAATGCCTTGACCTTTGGATTTATTCACAAGAACAGTTGCCTAGATGGAAAGAAGAGTACTAAAATATTCAGAAGAAATATAGGTTATGATAATGATAAGTGAATTAGTCAATATTCAAGGATGAATATTCCAAAGGGGGGAATGATATTACACCCTACGGTTTCATATGTAGAAGTACGCCATAAGTAAATTGATGAAAGCCCGGGAATGAGAGTATTTTGAGGTTATAAGTATTATGCTATTTCAAATAAGTAATAAGTTAATTCGTGAAGGTGAGAGGGTAAGAGAATAGAAGAAAATGTGTTCCATCGAAGTTTGGCAATTTGGGGATAAAATACGGTCCAAGCTATAATACCAGGTATTTATAGACTAGTGCCATACAAGGTACTACATGACCATGATAGTAAGGTGTATAAGGTGTGTTAAAAATAAGCAGTATTTTAAGTAATTTATGATAATTCTTAATTATGATGATAATTGGTAATTAGGGATTTTTAAGTGAGAGATTATAATCAAAAAAATTATTAGATAAGAAATTATGTCCCTAACGTGGCAGCAAGCATGAAGGCTTAAATCAAGCTTAATGTGACTCTTAAGTTCATTTACTAAGGTGGCAATATTGGAGGAGTCTTTGCGGCTTAGTCATACAAAGTGTGGGGCCCACACCACTTATATAAAAAGCCTTTCAAAATCACAAATTGAGATGCTTATACATAGTTACGGGTGGAATTCAAGATTTCATAATGAAATCTTTACAATTCTTAGACAACGTAATTTGCTTCAAAGGATTTCATACGAAGTTATACTGCATAATAGCAACAGGATTTTGCAATTCTAAGGGAGTACGGTGTAATCTTTCTCAAGAATGTCATACGGATTTTTTCCTACTTCGATCTGCCGTTACATGTTGCCGCAATTGACGTGTGTTAGAGGGATTGTCAAGATAACCAGCTCAGGTATGTTAAGGCTATCCCTTCTTTCTTTTGCCATGATCTATACGACACAAACGAAACGAGCAAATATGCAATTTCCATTAATGACTCTATTCATAGAAATGCTAGAGATGCTTATGTTTTTGATTCTCTATGTGTCATATTATTCTATCATCTGTTTATGGGTCTCAGAAAAAATACATAAGTTGAAAAAAAGTTTACTTCATGATATCACTCAAAGGTATAATAGTCTTATGACACTCTAAAAGATTTTATTGACGTACTTTTTATGCATTGAATTCATGTACATTGACCCATGACCAGATGACGTTATATACTCATATATATGTATCTATGTATATGGGATATGGAAAAAGGTTATGGCATTATATATGCACCACCACCTGATCAGCTGGTATACGCTGATGATTTTACCCACAGTGGCCGAGCTAATATGATGGGATGCCCTCAAAGGCTTGATGATGTGATGAACACATGTAGCTATGCACAATATGACATTATACATATTAATGATTCAAAGAGTCATTCAGATTTATATGTCGAGTCTTTTACTCATGTTTCTCTCATGTCCATTATTTACTAATTTTTATTCCTTGCATACTCGGTACATTATTTGTACTGACATCCCTTTTGCCTGGGGATGCTGCATTTCATGCCTGTAGTCCCGATACATAGGTCGAGAGCCCTCCAAGTAGGCTATCAGCTCAGCGGAAGATGTTGGTGCGCTCCATTTGTTTCGGAGTTGCTTGTTTGGTTAGTATGATTTAGATGTGTATTGTTTGGTATGGTGGGACTCTGTCCCGATCTTTATGAAAATTATGTATTCTTAGAGGCTTGTAGACATATTTCATGTACGTAAAATATTGTATGGTCTTGTCGGCCTATGTTTAGTGTATGATTGATTATTTTGGCCTTATAGCCCCGTATGCCTTATGTATAAGTTGGTATCATATGTTGTATTTTACCTATCTCACAGTAGCCTTTCGAATCAGTTCTCTATGATAGTATGACATGAAAAGATACGTTATGTTGGTACTCGGTTGAGTAAGGTACCAGGTTCCCGTCACGGCCCATCTAGGCTCGAGGCGTGACATGCGTAGCTTGGTTGAGTTAGAAGGATTCAGTCCTGACGGTTCGGTTTGGGAAAATGGAATTCGAAGAGTTCTTAATGGTTTCTACCACGGTTAGAGATATATATTTTCTACAGGCATGAGGAGCATGTGATGTATAGTGATTTTCTTCTAGATGGGACCAAATGAAAAATTCTTGGCTAGTTGAGTACGTAGCTGCTTGTGGCTCGGAAGAGGCTATGAAGTTCTTATATTTATCATAGGATGGCATGTCACATGTGGTATGTTGTGTAGGGTTGAAGTTTGAATGTGTAAGGTCATGGTTCAGTTCTAAAAGGAATAAATTCTTAGACAGCATGGGCAGTTTCAGAAGATTAGGGAAATGATAGTACTGATTGGTATGGCTTGATGAGGGTATACATTTCAGAAAGAACGATGTGTTTAAGTTATGGATACTTCATTAGTATTACATCACTCTCTTATTGGATCGACTACTGATATTCAAGTTTGCTTGGTAGCATAGAAGAATTATAGGAGTACCCCTCATGGGATAATTGGGTATTAGAGGTGTGTTGTATATTCGGACGGTGGAGTTGATATCGAAATTATGGTGATTCGTATGCTATATGGATTTGGAGACTGGGAGTTCTCATAAATAGGTTATGTTGTGGTTGTGGGTCGCGTGTATTGGCATTGTGTGGTGACTATCGGGGTTTGGAGACCTGAGTGGATCCTTTGTTGCTTAGTATGTTAGATTTGGCTAGGTATGGACTGGTTATCTCCGTGTCATGTTATCCTGGACTGTTGCGCTAAGATGGCGATGTTGGCTATGCCGGGGATGCCACAAATTGAGTGGCGAGGTTCGACGGATTATTTTCCCAGTAGGGTGATTTCATTTTTGAAGACCCAGCGGATGGTTAGGAAGGTTTGTTTTCTTATTTGGCCTTCGTGAGGGATTTTCTGGATGTGTTCCTGCGGCTGGGCATGCTGCCCGATAGGGTTGTTGATTTCTATATTGATTTGGTGCAGGGCACCATATCGTGTGGCACCGGCAGAGTCAAAGGAGTTGGAGGGGTAGCTTCAGGAATTCCTTAACAAGGGGTTCATTGGTAGGTCAATATGTATGTGTGTTTTGCATCGAGTCGGCTTTGTTGACTCCAAGTTGCTATTGTTGAGGGATGTGTTGGTTTGATTGTTATTGAGCGTATTAGTGTTCTGGGGTGATCTATGAGTTACCTTTCCATGCTGCGAGGCATTATGATTTGTTGGTTATAGGGATATATGGTGCGATTCTATTAGGTTCTCATAGTGGAATTCGAGAGGGAAGAGTATTGGGTATTGCTCGGCGGATAGCGTATCGGTTGTGTCCTTTTAGGTTTGTGTGGTGTTATGTCATTTGCTTCGCCGCGGTTATGATGATTTGTTTTTGGTACTCGACATCAAATTGCGTGTGGTTGTTGATTTTGAGCATAGTGACTTGAGGTGCTTCATGTGGACCAGTGTTTGGATAGGGTCGCGCATTGCAGCAAAGTTATGCGGAAGTATGATCCTTTGGGTTGGATTCATGTGTTTTGGTTCTACGATGTGTGATAGGTTCTCAGGATTGTGTTGTAATGGTATTGGTGAGCTTGTGGTACAACTCTCTCATTTGAGTCACTTTTCCATGATTTGAATACATTTGGACTGTTGCTTATTGATGCGCGGGTCGCACGGGTTGTGGATCTAGATTGTATCGATGTGTCATGTCACTAGAGTAGTTGTGTTGGATGAGATGAGGTCATTGAGATCTAGAATGAATACTATCGGATTCAATTTCAGCATGTTGGAAGGATAATATCGGGATTCAGCTTAGAAATTTACTATGGTTCTTGCCAAAGGAGAGGGAGCTTCACGAATGGTTGATCTGAGGAATGATTATGATTCTGCGTGTTTCTTTCATCATTGGCAGTATATGAAAGTGTTGGAATGAGACTTTAATTTATAAGAGGTTTATTATCAGTATTCGGTTGTTTTGAGCAGCTGTTGTGATTAAAGGTTATCGCTACGAGCGATTGAGTTATGTGGCATATCATGTGATTACATCTTGGGCTACGGATATAGTTTGATATAGCTTTTTCAGACTTATTCAGAGTATAGATGTGAAATTTGGATCTTATAGATAATTTCGGAAGTGGAAATTTTGTTCTAAGGTTAATGGGCTAGGTTGGATTGTGAAAATTCAGTTATGTTGTGTTATCGGACCTATATGGGATAGGGTGACATGGGGTCATCCCCAAGTATGTGCATGGTAAGGTTATACAACGATTCGTTGGCTTTTAGAACAACTCTGGGCACATTCAAGGACAAACATATGTTTAAGTGGGGGAGAATGTAACGACCCGATCGGTCGTTTAGAGAGTTTTAGCCCTGTTTCCCCCCATTTCTGCTTCATTTTGTATGGTTCAGCTCTTTTATGTTGTGTTGAGTTGGTTGGCTTGAGTTCGGAATGATTGTAGAGAGAAATGAGACAGTTAGTCTCTTAAGTTGATTATAAAGTTGGAAAAGTCAACCGAAAGTTGACTTGTGAGTAAATGATCTCAGAACTTGGTTTTTATGGTTCGGATAGATTCGTGAGGTGATTTGGGACTTAGGAGCATGATTGGAATGTATTTTGGAGGTCTGGGGTAGCTTTAGGCTTGAATTGGCGAAATTGGAATTTTGGCGCTTTCCGGTTGGTAGTGGAAATCTTGATATCGGAGTCGGAATGGAACTCCGGAAATTGGATAGGTCCGTAGTGTCATTTGTGATGTGTGTGCAAAATTTCAGTTCCATCGGAGTTGATTTGATAGGTTTCAACGTGGTTTGTGGAATTTGAAAGTTTCTAAGTTCTTAGGCTTAAATCTGAGGTTGATTTGGTGTTTTGGTACTGTTTTGAGTGATTCGAAGGATCAACTAAGTTCGAATGATATTATGGGATGTGTTGGAATGTTTAGTTGAGGTCCCGGGGGCCTCGGGCGAGTTTCGGGTGGTTAACAGATCAAATTCTTGTTTTGGGAAGTTGTAGATTTTCTGGTTTTTGTTGCAGAAGAATTTGTTCTTCGCGTTCACGAAGTAGATCTAGGCCTGGAGGAGAAAATGTTCTTCGTGTTAGTGAGCCGCAGGCCGCGTTCGCGTAGGTTTGGATTCCAGTGAATCATGAATGCGTGAGAGGAATCACGTTCGAGTAGGGTAATTGGAGCAGCTGGGACCCCAGGAGTTTCGTGCTTCGCGTTCGCATAGGTAAGGTCGCATTCGCAAAGGATTGGACAGTTGGAGCTTCGTGTTCGCGTGGAGTATGTCGCGTTCGCGAAGGAGCAATAATTAGTCAGTGGAATTTTGTTCTTCGCAAATGCGAGGGAGCTACTGCGTTCGCGAAGAAGGAATTTATCCCTCGGCAGAATGTTTAAATAGTTGCCTTCGCGATTTTTAGTCTATTTTCCACTATTGCTGAGCGGTTTTGAAGTTTTTTGAGAGGGATTGAAGAGGGAATCAAAGGAAACACTTGGAGGTAAGATTTTTGAACTCAATACTTGATTCTGTGATGATTTCTAACTAATTGGACATGAAATTAGTGGGATTTAAAGCCTAAAATTGGGGAATTAGGGCTTGAAATTGGAGAGTGTAAATTGAGGATTTGAGGGACCATTTGAGGTCCGATTTTGACGTTCTTGTTATGTACGGACTCGTGGAAGGATAAGGATTCTATTGATGTGATATTTATCGAATTCCGAGACATGCGTGGGGGGTCGGGTTTGACCAATTTCGGGATTTTTGATGTAATTTGATTATTTTCGCATGGGCTTCGTTCCCTTAGCATATATTGATATTATGATTCTGATTATGGATAGATTCGACGTGAATTGAGGCCGAGTTGAGGGGCAAAGGCATCGCGGGTAAGATTTTGGACCGGATTGAGGTAAGTAATGATTGTAAATGTTGTCCTGAGGGTATGAAACCCCGGATGTTACATCGTGGTGCTACTGTGAGGTGACGCACACGCTAGATGATGAGTGTGGGGTCGTGCACCATTAGCGATTGTGACTTGGTCCATCCCGTATGACTATTAAGTTGCGTATTTGATTGAAAACTATTTGATATCAGTGTAATTTGTAAAGTATTACTATGTTTTGGGTTGAATGCCATATTTAGGCCTCGTGCCAACTGTTTTGGACCCTTAAGGGCTTTTTACTACTATTCCTCACTGTTTTGACTTAATATTTATACTCAGTCATGCTATATTTTATTGATTTCATAACTCAGTCGTATTTACTCCGTTTTGATACTTTAAATGATATCTTGGGCTAAGCATTTTGTTTTGCTGTTTCCTGAGTGACTTGAGAGGTTTCTGACTGAGTGAGGCCGAGAGCCTGTATTGTGAGAATATTATGGGATCGGGCTGCACGCCGCAGTAGGTTGTTACTGATTCATGATATTGTGACGCCGAGGGCCTGATAGATTTATGCCACGAGGTGGCTTGTTGTTATGTGAGGCCGAGAGCCTGATTGATTATGCCACGAGATGGCTTGTTATAGCGCTTGGACTGTAGGAGCCCCTCCGGAGTCTGTACACCCCTAGTGAGCACGGGTACCCAGTGTGAGTGATGTGATGTAGCTCGAGGGGCTGTTGTTGATTCATGTTATTGCCCGAGGGGCTGTTCTTGATCCATGTAGCCCGAGGGGCGGTTTTTGATCCATGTTTTGCCCGAGGGGCTAATTACGAGTGATTGTGAAGTAGCCCGAGGGGGTGGTTCTGTTGATCTTATGCCCAAGGGGCGGTTTATAGTACATGTTTTGCCCGAGGGGTTGTTTACGTTTTCTATCCTTTTTCTAACTATTTTCATCACTTGTTTGAAACGATTGAAAGATGTTTAAAAGAAAAGGTTTTACTGAAACTGAGTTGTTTTACAAGAAAAATGGTTTCTGCTTTGTTTTGAGCAATGTACTGTATTTGTTGTAGTGTTATGATGTGAAATTATGTGCTTTCTTACTGCTTAGCTTTCATTTACTTTTATTACTTACTGAGTTGGCGTACTCACATTACTCCCTGCACTATGTGTGCAGATCGAAGAGTCTCAGGACGCGATAGTGAGTGCTGATCGGTATTCCAGCAGGTCCCCGGAGTTGACTAGGTAGCTTCTTGGTTTTCGCAGCCCAGTGCTTGTCCATTCCTATCTTATTGATATTGTCTTAGTATTTTATTTTCAGACTATGTTGTCCTTCCTTGTTCCTAGACGTGTTGTAGTTGCTCATGACTTGTGACACTCCGATGTCGGGCTTGTGTTATATTTCTGCACTGTTTGTTTAAACTTACATTTATGAGAATTTAGTTAATTAATGGTTTTAAATGACTTCTTATGATCTTCTGATTGATTTTGGGTTTGTGTCGGCTGGCCTAGTTTCACGATAGGCGCCATCACGACCGGGTCACTTTTTAGGGTCGTGACAGATACTTGATGAGTACATTGGGTCGATTGTACTCTTGTTACACTCTGCACTTACTTGTGTAGATCCGGGTGTCGAACCCATCCATCAGTAGCTGAGGCTTGTGGCAGAGTTGATTACTGAGAGGCGAGGTAAAACTGCATTCTCGACCGCAGTCTTGGCATCTCTTTTCTTATGTACTGTTGTCTTTAGTTCAGACAATATTATTATTTAACTTTTCAGACTTGTAATCCATTGCAGAGCTCATGACTCTGTATTTACTAGTTCTAGGAGATTTTTATCATGTATTGGTATTATTATGCTATGTTAAGATTTTAGACTTATGTTGATTATGTCATTTCTGCTATCTTGGTACATTATGATTATATCCAGCTTGTCTAGCAAGTATGTTAGGAGCCATCAAGACCGGTTAGGATTTTTGGTTCACGACAACTCTTTATTCTACTATATAATAAGTGGAAGTTTAGTGTACGATGAAGGGCAATCCTGAAATGCTATTGTTTTTAAGGGCATTTTGGTATTGCTTCTTAATTTCACTTCATCCACATATAAAGCCACATGTAGTAGTTCTCCTTATACTTTAATATGAAAAACCTAAACTGAGCTTTTTCTTTCCATATGTGAAATTGGGCTTCGAAATTCCAGATGTCCAATTTCAAGCACCACGTGGATTTACACTTTCCCCACCCTTTTCTTATTCTCTCCATATCAAAGCTAAGATATTCAGTCTCCCACTCTTTTTATTGCTTCTTCGGCCTTTCTTCCTGGTGAGTTTTTCTTCTCCTCTTTCTTACTTTTTTCTCAGCTTTTGGTTTTAGATATCTGATCTCTTTTAATTTTTAATTTTTAACTTTTGGGTATTCTGAACATCTCATGTAACAAATACATCCTTGAACTTATTATTCAATGGAATCTATTTTAGGTTCTTTCCGTATATGAATTAATGTTTTGAAAAGATAATCAGACATTTCGTGGATCTCTATCTCGGTTTCAAGGTTCTCCGTTTTGTCTAATTTGCTAAGCTTTCAATTTGTGGGTAAATTTTTTCTATATTCTTTTCCTTTCCGTTTATTTTCTTCTAGCTGTCATTTTATTTTTATTTTTTACTTTTGGTACTCCTTTTTGGGTTTCATTTGTAGCTTTTCAAGTTTCTCACTATAAAAGCAGGGAGATGGATATTATTTGTTTTTCCTCTGTTTTTCCAACCATGCATGTGTTAATTTAGAGCAATTTTTGCTTTTTCTTTGTTAATGGGATTGTTAGTAATAACAATTAAAGCGATTTCCTAAATTTTTTCGTCATGTCTTTGTTTCTATTTATGCTGGATTCCTCTTGGTCTTCCTCTTTTTTTTTTTTTTTGATTTCTTTATGCTTTCTGCATTTTATGTTTTGCATGTGTGAGCTCATTGAGATGAATATCGGAAGTTACTTTATAGTGATTAGCACCTACAAACTTCATATTTCTATCTCTTGTTTCAGAATAAAATTTAGGACATCTAGAGCTTTTGGCTATTTTTGTTGATTACCTACATGCATGGCAACTGAAATTCTTTTTCTGCTGAAAATTTTATTATCTTTACTGTTTCTGATGAAATTTATGCTACACTGAATAGTTTTTCGCTATTTTTATTTTTTTTAGATAAATTTATGTGGGTTGATCCATGGGAAAGTATGGGTCAAGAGTTAGGCATTTTCTTTGTACGATCTCTTAATTAGGTAGGATTAGCATCTAAGTAGTAATACTTTCTTTTCCTCTTTCATCTTCTAATTTTGGGATTTGGCCTTCCCTGATTTTGACTGAGTTACCATATGTCCTGCATGTGTTAGCTATTCTATTTCTGATTCTTGTTAAAAATCTTTCTTCTTCCTCCTCCTCTTTCTTTTTTCAGTAATTTTGTTGGAATAATGGGGACTTGTTTATTTCAATCTTTGCAGGATTATTCTTTGTCTTCCTCTTTTTTGAGGCTTTATTCATGCTTCATGTCTTCCAATTTTCAACTTCTAATTTTGGAAATTGGCCTTTCCTGATTTTGACTGAATTATCCTATGTCTTGCATGTGTTAGTTATATGTTGGGATGAATGGTGAAAGTTAATTTATAGTGGTTACTTGCTAAATTTGGTCTTCATATCTGCTGTTTTGAATAAAATTTAGGACCCCTCCATGTGTGGGTATTATGGTAAATAGCATGGATCTTTTACCTTTCCACGTTTGATTTGTTGTCAGATCCACTTTACCTTCATAGCTTTTTCTTGTAAAATTTAGCAAGTAACTTATCATTTGCCTTACTAATTTCTCTATTCTATTTTCTATAGTTTCGCTTGCTCTTTCTCCCATTTTGGTGAGTTTTTCTTTCTATTTTTCTTTTTTTTGTCAGTTTTGTTTTTAATCTTCTATTTTTTTTGCTTACTTCTTCTTCGTTTTATTTCTATCTTTTATTTTCTTTGTGTTTGTTACCTGCGTTATGTATTCTTTGGAATAATTTGGTAAAATTTCTGTTTCCTCACTACAAAGAAGAGAAATGGACATTTGTTTGCTTATTCCTCTGTGTTTTCAATCATGCATGTATTTTAATTATGTTTCAATATAAAATTCTAGGTCTAATATTCTCTGATCTCTATCAAGCTATTTTGTGTGCTGGATGTGTTACCTACAACTTGAATTAAACAACGAAAATTAAGATGTAGATGTGTGTTATAATTCTTTGTGGTATTTTGGGCTGCTGGTTTTTGCTAATAATTGAGCACATTCAAAATTTTGTTGTTCTGTTAGTAGTGAACTTATTCATATCTGCTTATTTGCATGTTCTTAAATTAGACTAACAGAAACAAAAACAGAAAAGGAAGTGGGTTTCGATCCAAAAACAACACCGTCTGCTTTTACCTTCAGCTGTATACACGCATGATATTTACCTCAAGCAATACTAATATATCATATTTTTCCCGCAAATTATCGCATATGTTTCCTCGATTCAGTTAGAATATAATGGTTATTCAATTTTATTTTTCAGGCTCTTGAGAGTGAACTTTGCTCTGGGGGAAAGTGAAAACAGTATTGCTACACCAGGTAATTTTTGCAGCTTCTGATCTATAACGTTATATGTTTAGCTACAACGCAACTTGCTTCTACCTTATGTTTTATGTTATAATATGGGAATAGATTAAATGTTACCCTTATAAATTTTCAACTTTAACAAAAGGCCTATATGAAATGTGTGCAAGTCAAATGTCTTCTAACAAAAGAAAGATGGATAAAGACCTAATTGATCACACGACAGACAATCCATATCTTTGTGCCAAAAATAGTGAAAGAAACCTTAGGCGACATATCGCGTATAGAGAGATGCCACCTGATAAAAAGGCAGCACTTCTAGAGCAACGTCGGACTGAATATGCTGCGAGAAACCGTCGTCTTTCTGAAATTCTTCCGCCAATCCTTCCGATCAAAGTCATTCTTCTTCCGAATCTCAAAGGATGATTCCAGGACAAGCTGCTACCTTCGTCCGAGACATACCTTCTTCTTTCCGAAATGGTTGGTTGAATTGAACTGTAATATTCGATTAACTTCCGGCATTTTAGGCTATCCTCAGATAGTTAACATATTTTTAGGTGTTGCTTGTATATTACACGCTCTACATCAGGAACATATAATGAAAATTTAACTATTTATGATGTTGCAGGACGCACCTCAACATAGGTAGGGTGCTGAAATATCAACTAGCTACCCAGCTATCCTTCCGTTCTAAAAAGGGTTCCGAATTGTAAATTCTGCGGAGCTAGAAGATTTCAATATGAAACTCCTAGCTTTTGTTGTAGTAATGGTTCGGTAAATTTAGTTTCACAACGCCTACCTTCTGAGTTAAAAAGCCTCTACTTTGGCGTGAACGATGAATCCAATCATTTCCGTACTTATATTAGAACATACAACAACATGTTCGTATTTACTTCACTTTGTGTAAAGTACGATAAGGAATTAGAAAAAATGTCACGATCCAAAATACACCAGTCGTGATGGCACCTAACTCAACCCGCTAGGTAAGCCAATTAACAATTATCCAATTTCATTTAACTTAATAAAATAATTAAATAAGAGAATTATCTAAATATTATACATTTCCCAAGGATTGGTATTACAAATCATAAGCTTCAACGAATGGAGTTTACAAAGCAACAATGGAACAATTACATAGTCTATTGAAAAGTACATAAACAGAATTTTATAGTCTAAGGCTACCGTGAACAAAAGGCAGCTACAGTAGGAATGCGGGTACGCCTTCAAATCTAGCAACCATCGAGCATAGCAAGATCGACATCCGGGATCTGCATGCACTGTGCAAGAAGTGCAGTATGAGTACAACCGACCTTATGTACTTAAAAAGTAACAAACCTAACCTTAGATTAAAAGTAGTGATGAGCTAACACCGGATCGGGTCCAAAGCCAATATTTCCATAACAATTCATAACAACATAAATGCAAGTATAAAAGAGATATCTCAAAAGGAACATACTCAGCTCGTTCACAGTTCCAGAAAATGGTCATGCTTTTCAAATATCTCAGTGAAAGAAAATCCCAGAGCTCTTACCGAAAATGCTAAACGTACGAGTAAGTTTGAAAACTGTAATTTTTCAAATATCCTTCCCAAATAAATAAAATGTTTCATTGTGTTTCCAAATAACAAATATAAAGTACCTCTCCATAGCCACATATCAATATATATAATAAGTCATGAATGACGTGATACTATATAGCATGAGGAAGAATGCATCTCTATGCCTGTATGTCATGTATGCATGTGAATGCCATGTATCTCAGAGATGAAACATGTACTCACACTCTCAGAGTACTCAATCTCATTACCTTGCATCCTCTCTTACTAAGCTCAATACTCAGCACACTAAATCACTCAACATTGTATAATAACTGCTGCGACGTGCACCCCGATCCATATATATATATAGTCGACTGCGCTCACTGGGGTGTACAGACTTCGGAGGGACTCTTACAGCCCAAGAACTATATCGCTGTGACATGCATACCGACCCAATATCGCTGCGGTGTGCAGCCTGATCCATATATCGTTGCGGTGTGCAACCCGATCCATATATCACTCTCTCCAGTATCGCTCACGGGCTCAAAATGTCATGAAACTAGCCCGACAATAATAATATAATGCATCAACAACAATAGCTGAGACTGAGATATGATATGAATGCATGAATATGACTGAGTACAAAATATCAACGGAAATTAGTGAGATGACAACAAGAAATAACCACTATGGGTACAAACAATATCAGCATAAAGTCTAAAATTGATATTTAGTATGATTGATAGCTCAATTACTTTATCACATGATTAAAACACAAATATCAACAAAATAGGGCCACTATACAGGGCCATGGGAACAACAGAGTCCCATTTCATAGGGTGCACGCCCACACGCCCGTCATCTAGTATGTGCGTCACCTCAATACCGATCACATAACACATAGTTTGGGATTTTATACCCACAACACTAAGCTTAGAAGAGTTACTTATCTTAAACAAGCCAATTCCGATACCGAGCAAGCCAAGCGATGCTCTAAGAATCCCATCACGCACGTTTCAACCTCCGAATGGCTCGAAACTAATGATAAACAACTCAAATACATCAAACAATGCTAAAGGAACCAATCCCAATCGGAAAAGGTCGAATCTTTAATCAAAAGCCTAAAATCGGCCAAAAGGCCCAACCCGGGCCTGCACCTCGGAACCCGACAAAACTCATAAAATACGTCAAGCCATTCAATTACGAGTTCAACCGTACTTGTTTCACTCAAATCCAACTCTGAATCGGTGTTCAAAACTCAAAAATTCATATTATGAAACTTTAGGCCAAAACCCCCAATTTCTTCTTTAAAATTCATCAACCAAAAGCTAAAATCGAAGATAGATTCGTGAAATATAACCAAAACTTAGTAGAGAACACTTATCCAATTCATATGCTGAAAAGCACCTCGAAAAATTGCCCAATTCCGAGCTTCCCTACTAAAAATATGTTAAATGCATAAAACTCTCGTTTTAACACTATTCTGCCTTGTTTCTTGTGCAAAAGATCTCAAAACTCACTTTTGATACCTCCAATGGATTCTTTGTGAAATTCTAGTTGAGTTAGGCTCTTGAATCACTCCATTTGACCTTATATTGAAGGAGATATGTTGGTTTCAATATTTAAAAATAGTGCAGATTTTTAAATACGCAGCAGTGGCAATTTTGTAATTAATCTGAAAAATCTGGCAACTCAATTCTTAGTAAAATGACCCTAAAATCCCCATACGGTCTCCAAATTTGATGATTCTTTTTGTTATAACTCCGTAATTACGATACGGATCTAATGCTACAACAAAAACAGGAATCGGAGCTCATTTGATTAATGTGGTACCATTTATGCTTGAAGAAACGACGTCGAAACATAACAAATACGAGCGCAACACAACCCAAACCTATCCGAAATTCACCTGAGCCGCTCGAGACCCCGTCTAAACATACCAAAAAGTTCCATATCATAATACGGACCTACTCGAGGCCTCAATACACACATAACAATATCGAAACGACAAAATGCACTTCAAATCAAACTTAATAACTTTCGAACTTTCGACTTCCAAAAACTCACGCCGAAACATATCAAATCAACTCGGAATGAACCCAAATTTCATACACAAGTCGTATAAATCACATGGAGCTACTAGTGCCCCCAAACTACCGAGCGAAGTGCAAATGCTCAAAACGACTGGTCGAGTCATTACATTCTTCCCCACTTAAACATACGTTCGTCCTTGAACGTACCCAAAGTTGTTCCAAAAGCCATCAAATCGCTGTGTAACCTCACTATGCTCATACCCGGGGGTGATCCCATGTCACCTTATCCCATATAGGTCTGATAGCACAACATGACTGAAATATTTTAATCCAACCTAGCCAATAAGCCTTAGAACCAAATTTTTCACATTCAAAATTTTCCATAAAATCAGAATCTCGCATCTACACACTGTATAAGTCTGAAAAAGTTATATCAAGCCATATCCGTAACCCAAGATGAATCACATGATATACCATATAACTCAAACACTCATAGCAATAACTTCTAACCACAATAGTTGCTCAAAACAACCCAATACCCGTAATAAACCTTTTATCAAACAGAGCCTCATTCTGACACCTTCATATACTGCCAATGATGAAAGAAACACGCATAAACTCATAACCATTCGTTAAACCAACAAGTTGTGGAACTCCCTGTCCTTTGATAGGAACTATAGCAAATATCTAAGCCGATCAACATTAATATCCTTCCAAATATACCGCATTCTGATCTGATAGCACCCATTCTAGGTACAATGACCTCATCCCATCTAACATATTCACTCTAGTGACATGACACATTAATACAATCTAAAGCCGCAACTTGTGCAATCCGTGCACCAATAAGAAACATTCAAAATGTACTCAATCATGAAAAATGACTCAGACGAGGGAATTATCTCTCAAGCTCAACAGGTACCTCCATAAAGCAATGCTAAGAACCTATCACACACCGTATAACCAAAACACACGAATCTAACACAAAGGATCATGTCTCAACATAACTCTGCTACAATATGTGACCCATCCAAACGTTGGTCCATATTATATACCTCGAGCCATCCTTCTCAAAATCAATAACCACGCAAAATTCAACATCAAGCATACAAGTGCATTACCATAACCACAAAGAGCAAATAACATACTACCATAATCAGGAAAGAACATAGCCAACGCGCAATCAATCATGTAATACCTAAATACTCATCTCTTTCAAATTTTGTTATAAAGCTCAAATAAAACCGCACCATATGTGCATATAACCAATGAATCACCACTCCTCGTAGCATAGAAGAGTAGCTCATAGATCATTTCAGAACACGAATAAGCTCAACAACAACCAAATGGCGCATCCCTCAGCAAAAGCACTGTGGAGCCAACCAATCGGACTCGGTGTAGAATACACATCCTAATTGGGCCTACCTATGGACCACAAAATCAACTTTGGTCACCCACAAATAGATAAATAATCCTCCAAAAGTCCACAATGACTGAATTATGACACATACTATCACCTGGCTAGCTTCAACCATACTTCACAGTCCATAACCATGCAACAATCTGCTCCTGAGAGCTCCAAGTCTCCAAATCCATAGAACACATGAATCACCATATATGATCCCAACTCCACCACCTAAATGTCTAACAGATCTCTCATACATGATCTTCCCGCGAGGAATACTTCTATAATTCTTTTGTGCCGCAAAGCAAAATTTGAACACAACAGTTGATTAACTAGGAGAGTGCCGCAATACTAATGAAGTATCTATAAATCAAAACACATCCCCCTTCTAAAATGTATACTCTCTTCAAGCCATATCAAATAGTAATGTTATTTACCTAGTCATCTGAAACTGTCCATGTTGCCTAAGGACTTATGACCTCCCCTTCAAAACTGAACCGTGATCTTACACATGCAAATCTCAATCCTACACAACACACCGCATATACTATGCCATCATACAAAAAATACGAGAACTTTGTAATCCACTCCGAGTCACAAGCAACTACTTACTCAATTAGCCAAAAACTTTCCATTTGATTTCATCCGGAGAAAATCACTATACATCATATGCTCCTTATGCCAGTAAAAAATATATATCTCCAACCATGGTAGAAACTATCGAGAACTCTTCGAAACCCATTTGCACATAACCAAACCATCAGAACTGAATCTCTCAAACTCAACAAAGCCACACAGACCACCAAAACCCAAGAGTACCGCCACAAAACACCTGTAGAAACTCACTACCTCATAAGGACCAAAAGAGCCAATCACATCCATTACCATGCCGATCCAACCTACTACCAAGCTGTCCTATTTATCCTAGTTCATTCTGAATTACCTTTTAATTGATGCTTCTCCTCACCATAATACCACTATCCTCAACCAAGACTTACCACACGAGACCTTAGCATAAACCACACTGCCCTAAGGCTCATAAGGTGTTGAATGCTCTCTTAATCACCCCAAAAGTACCACAACCGAGATACCCACTCTGAAGAGACTTTCTGCGAATCTAAAGCCATTACCTTCGTCTTCCTGATACTGATATGTAGAATCCATAATGATATAGAAACGCCATAAGTCCGGACATCGTCCAATATAAATCTCAGCTTCTAGCCAAATACACATCCTGAAGATTCCCAATTGCCACGCACAAATCTTGAATTCATTTGAACCATTCTCGAGAGTCTTCCACTCTGCTCAACTCTCTATTAGACTGACCAAATAGACCAAACGACCGATGCCCCGTTAGCACTCCAGCACCCAAGGAAGTAACCTAATACATTAATGCAACCAAATAAATTCTTGCTCCATACACATTATATCCTTTACCAATAACAACTCAAATCGTTTCGTGATTCTCATATACTCATAAAGTTTACCCAAAATTTCCTTTACTCAAGTCATCCTCGATCTCACCCTCTGCAGAACATAACTCATTCACAAGTATACCTCAAATCGAAACCAATACAACACATAACCGTGAAATCAACTTATCAATAGCGGACTCCCCCACTTGGCTCAAAGCCATAGATCAAAGAACACAAAAACTCACAATGCCCATACTCTATTACTGCCACAATACCATAGTGAGATTCAACTAAATCCTTCATAAGCTCATGCAACACAAACCATTTCAGATCATCTGCAAATCTCGTGTTCACCCTTGTAACAGTCAATCCCACTCTCATAAGCTATCCCAACTCAAATTGCGACACATATATTTCACTGGTAAAAGAGAACTCCCAACAAACAACATAGGGGTCACACAAACCTCAGGACACCCCGCTGGAGATAACCCATCTGCTTCGCCTCAAACTAACATCTCCTTATACCCTTCCACAGTCATAACCATTACGCAATCACTTAATCTTCCTAAGTCTGAACTCATATCAGGACATGAAATCTACTTCACTCCTCAACTAAACAGCATGAAAAGACCCATCAACACACCCATAACTCGAGACTATACATTAAATCAAGATGGAAATCAAGCACCAAATAGTTCTTTCTACACTCTAAGCAGACCCTTCTTGTCACATTCAATCATATGAACACATCTCACAGTCACATCATTCTCATCACGTGGCCATCTATCCATAAATTCTACGAATATAGACACTGCCATACATATAAATCCAAAAGTACATGCTTACACAATCAAAACCTCTGTGCTCAAACCACAGTCAAAACCCAGCCTCAAGTCCTCCAGACTGGCCCATCATCAGCATACTGAAATAAAATCTCGCACCTCTTCTATGGAATCACAAGCATTGATACCGAGCGCTCACATGCGTATACGAATGCGTGGAAGGAATTCAAAGGGTCACGCTTCAAGTTGAATTAATGCCGCACGATAAGAAAAGAAAGATGTAAAGTATATCCTAAATGTATTGTAGCCTCTCAAAGATAGATATGGACGTCATCATACCGATCTGCAAGACTCTACTAGACACTTGCTTATGACTTGTAGAACCTATGAACCTAGAGCTCTAATACCAACTTGTCACGATCCAAAATCCACCAGTCGTGATGGCACCTAACCCAACCTGCTAGGTAAGCCAATTAACAATTATTCAGTTTCATTTAACTTAATAAAATAATTAAACAAGAGAATTATCTAAATCTTATACATTTCCCACGGACTGGTAGTACAAATCATGAGCTTCTACGAATGGAGTTTACAAAGCAACAATGGAACAATTACATAGTCTATTTGAAAAGTACATAAATAGAATTTTATAGTCTAAAGCAACCGTGAACAAGAGGCAGCAACAGTAGGAATGCAGGTACGCCTTCAAATCCAGCAACCATCGAACGTAGCAACATCGTCATCCGGGATCTGCACGCACTGTGTAGGAAGTGCAATATGAGTACAACCGACCCTATGTAATCAAAAAGTAAGAAACCTAACCTTAGGTTGAAAGCAGTGATGAGCTAACACCGGATCGGGTCCAAAGCCAATATTTCCATAACAGTTCATGACAACATAAATGCAAGTATAAAAGAGATATCTCAAAAGTAACATATTTAGCTCGTTAACAGTTCTAGAAAATGGTCATGCTTTTCAAATATCTTAGTGAAAGAAAATCCCACATCTCTTACCGAAAATGCCAAAAGTACGAGTAAGTTTGAAAATTGTAATTTTCCAAATATCCTTTCCACAATAAATAAAATGTTTCATTCTCTTTCCAAATAACAAGTATAAAGTACCTCTCCATACCCACATATCAATGTATATAATATGTCATGAATGATGTGATACTATATAGCATGAGGAAGAATGCATCTCTATGCATGTATGTCATGTATGCATGTCAATGCGATGTATCTCAGAGATGAAACACGTACTCACACTCTCAGAGTACTCAATCTCATTACCTTGCATCCTCTCTTACTAAGGTTAATACTCAGCACACTAAATCACTCAATTATGTATAATAACTACTGCGGCGTACAACCTGATCCATATATATATATAGTCAACTGCGCTCACTGGAGGTGTACAGACTCTGGAGGGGCTCCTACAGCCCAAGTGCTATATCGCTGTGGTGTGCAGCTTCAGCCCAAATGCTATAATCAGCACGGACAACTCACGTACTGCATAGACAACTCACGTGCTATAGTGTCAATATCAGAATCCACACAGACAACTCACGTGCTGCATGGACAACTCACGTGCTATAGTATCAATAACCTCACAATTAGGCCCTCGGCCTCACTCAGTCATCAATCTCTCCAATCTCACTCACGAGCTCACAATGTCATGAAACTAGCCTGACAATAATGATATGATGCATCAACAACAGCAGCTGAGATTGAGATACGATATGAATGCATGAATATGACTGAGCACAAAATATCAATGGAAATCAGTGAGATGACAACAAGAAATAACCACTATGGGTACAAATAATATCAGCATAATGTCTAAACATGATATTTAGCATGATTGACATCTCAATTACTTTATCACATGATGAAAACACAAATATCAACATAATAGGGCCACTATATAGGGCCATGGGTACAACAGAGTCCCATTTCATAGGGTGCACACCCATACGCCCGTCATCTAGCATGTGCGTCTCCTCAATACCAATCACATAACACATAGTTCGGGGTTTCATACCCTCAGCACTAAGCTTAGAAGAGTTACTTATCTTAAACAAGTCAATTCTGACACCGAGCAAGCCAAGCGATGCTCCAAGAATCCTATCACATGCGTTCTGACCTCCGAATGTCTAGAAACTAATCAAAAACAACTCAAATACATCAAACAATGCTAAAGAAACCAATCCCAATCGAAAAAGGTTGAATCTTTTATCAAAAGCTCAAAATTGGCCAAAAATCCCAACCCGGGCCCGCACCTCAAAACGTGACAAAACTCACAAAATACGTCAACCCATTCAATTACGAGTTCAACATACTAGTTTCACTCAAATACGACTATGAATCGGTATTCAAAACTCAAAAATTCATATTATAAAACTTTAGGCCAAAACTCGCCAATTTCTTCTTTAAAATTCATCTACCAAAAGCTAAAATCGAAGATAGATTCATGATATATAACCAAACCTAGTAGAGAACACTTACCCCAATTCATATGCTGAAAAGCGCCTCAAAAAATTACCCTATTCCGAGCTCCCCAACGCAAAATATGTTAAATGCATAAAAACCTCATTTTAACATTGTTCAGCCTCATTTCTTATACCAAACAAATCTCGTAACTCACTTTTGATACCACCAATAGATTCCTTATGAAATTCTAGTCAAGTTAGGCTCTTGAATCACTCCATTTGACCTTATATTAAAGGAGATATGTTGGTTTCAATATTTGAAAATAGTGCAGATTTTTAAATACATAGCAGTGGCAATTTCGTAATTAATCTGAAAAAGCTGGCAACCTAATTCTTAGTAAAATGACCATAAAATCCTCATACGATGTCTAAATTTGACGATTCTTTTTATATGGCTCCGTAATTATGATACAAATCTAATGCTTCAATAAAAATAGAAATCGGATCTCACTTGTTCAATGTGGTACCATTTATGCTTGAAGAAACGACATCGAAATATAAAAAAAACGAGCGCAACACAAATCAAACTTCTCCGAAACTCACCTGAGCCCCTCGAGACCCCGTCTAAACATACTAAAAAGTTTTATATCATAATACAGACCTACTCGAGGCCTCAAAACACACATAGCAATATCGAAACGACTAAATGCATCTCAAATCAAACTTAATGAACTTTCAAACTTTTGACTTCCAAAAACTCACGCCAAAACATATCAAATCAACTTGGAATGAACCTAAATTTCCCACACAAGTCCTAATACATTATACTAAGCTACTCGTGCCCCCAAACTACCGAGCGAAGTGCAAATGCTCAAAACGATAGGTTGAGTCGTTACAAAAGAACTCAAGGTGTCTATACCTTTAGAGTTCAAGGATAAATGTACCATTTTATAAATAACCTCACCCCCAGAGATAACAAAGCCAAAAATTTGCAGCTTTATTTATGACAATGATGATGATATAGTTAACAAGATGGCATTCTCAGAAAAACTTGACAGGTCGGTTATTGCAAAATTGATGAACATTCTAAAAATTAATACATACTCTATCTTTCTGAAATCTTTGACAGACATTCCAGATTTATCTAACTTCTACATCGCACTTAAGTGTGATTCTACCTTGGACCAACGAACATATAATTTACCTAGCATATCAGAAGTCGCAGCTATATGGGTTGATAAAGAATTGGAATGTTCTTTATCTACACCCTATATTCATATCTACACCCATAGTAACAGTAACCAACTGGTTCACTATTACTATGGCTACAACGACCCATTACAATATGCTTTGTTATTTCCCTACGGTGAAAACGGATGGCATTGCAGCATCCAAAGGGTTCAACAAAAAACTAGCTCTCCTACGCCTCGTGCTTCCTGCAAACATGAGCAACTTCCAAGTGTAACTAATATGTGTTCAATTGATGGACTACTTAATATAGAACAAGAAATCTTGAAAAAAGAAAGGAAGAAAAAAAATATTGTTTCCTGCTGAGAATATTACTGCTACAAACTTCAAATTAGAGATGATGAAGAAAATGGAATTTTACATTCTGGAAGATTATTCCAACAATATTCTGTAGATGAATATATAAAACTCGAAATACAGAGATTAGACTTTTTCCTATTCAATCAAGAATTATTTTGAATTGAGGTATTAGAAAGACTTACTGATCTTCTAAGATTAGGCTAAAGAGAAGCTTCAAATATTGGCAAAAAAACACTCCTTCCTGTTAGCTTTACTGGAGGTCCAAGAGATATGCGGCACCGATATCTGGATGCCATTACGTTGGTAGAACACTTTGGAAAACTTGATATCTTTCTAACTTTGACATGTAATCCTACATGGCTAGAGATAGAAGATTTCTTACTTCCAACTGATGAAGTACAAAACAGAACAGATTTAGTGAGTCGTGTATTTAAAGCAAAGGTAAAAGAGCTTAAGTCAGATATAGTTAAAAAGAGTATATTTGGAAAAGTCGCTGCTTTTATGTACACCATAGAATTCCAAAAACGAGGTCTTCCTCACGCTCATTTCCTTATTATACTTGCTGACGAGTATAAATTATTGACACCTGAGGCTTATGATAAAGTTGTTTATGCCGAACTACTAGATGGTAATACAAATAGTTATTTACATTCTTTGGTTGTTAAGCATATGATGCATGGTCCTTGTGGAAGTTTAAATCCTACAAGTCCATACATGAAAAATATGAGACAATGTAAATTTAAATATCCCAGAGATTATGCCAACGAAACATATAAAGGTAAGAATTCATATCCAATTTACAGAAGGCGAGATACTGGAAAATTTATCAAAGTTAGAAGCCAATATCTTGATAATTCATGGGTTGTTCCTTACAACCCATATCTACTGAGCAAGTTTAATTATCACATAAATGTTGAAATTTGCTCGGATGTTAAAGCTGTTAAATATATCTACAAGTACATTTGTAAAGGGCATGATAAAATTGCTTTCAACGTATATAATAATGATACCAATATAGAAATTGATGACATCAGATAATATAGATCTGGTAGATGGGTGTCAGCACCGGAGGCTATGTGAAGTTTGTTTGCCTTTCCTATCAGTGAAATGACTCCCAATGTCTACCATCTTCAACTAAATCTTGAGAATCAACAATTTGTCTCCTTTAAGACAACTTCAAGTCTAAACACAATTTTAAATAATCATGCAATTAAGAAAATAATGTTAACAGAATTCTTTACAATGAATGAAACAAATAAGAGCGCTAAAGAGCTTCAGTTATTGTACATAGAATTTCCAGAACACTTCATATGGTCAGTGAGTGATAAAATGTGGTCACCAAGACAACAAAGTTATGCTATTGGATGTATTGTCACATGTCATCCAACAGAAGGGGAAATATACTATCTTCACTTATTATTGATGAACATAAGAGGCCCAAAATCATACAAAGATATCAAAATTGTAAATGGAAAGCATTGCAACACATTTAGAGAATCCTCAAAAAAGGGGATTGCTAGCTTGTGATAATAACTTAATTGATTGTATGTCTGAAGCCGCTAATTACCAAATGCCATACAGTCTGTAACGACCCAACCAGTCGTTTTGAGCTTTTGCCCTTCGCTCGCCAGTTCTCGGGCATGACTAGCCCCGTGTGATGTATTATGACTTATGTAAATCGTCGGTTTTGGTTTTCAGGGTAATCAGAATGAATTTGGAAGAACAGTTCTCCGTTTGAAGCTTAAAATCTTAAATGTTTGACCAAGTTTTGACTTGTTAGTATATGATCTCAGATTGGAATTTTTATGATTTGGTTAGCTCTGTTAGGTTATTTGGGACTTAGAAGCATGCTCGGAATGTATTTTGGAGGTCCGTGGAAGGTTGAGGCTTGAATTGGCGAAATTGGAATTTTGGCATTTTTCGGTTGATAGGTGAGATTTTGATATAGGAGTCGGAATGGAATTCCGGAAGTTGGAGTATGTCTGTTGTGTCATTTATGATGTGTGTGCAAAATTTCAGGTCATTCGGACGAGGTTTAATAGACTTTTTGATCGAAAGCGAAATTCGGAAGTTTTTGGAGTTCTTAGGCTTGAATATGTGGTTGATTTGATGTTTTGATGTTGTTTTGAGTGTTCTGAAGGTTGGAACAAGTTTGAATGATGATATGGGATGTGCTAGCATGTTTGGTTGAGGTCCCGAGGGCCTCGGGTGAGTTTTGAGGTGGTTTCCGACCATTTCTAGGCCATTTCTAGTTGCTGGTTTTTGGCATCAGGGGTGTACAATGTGTTAGCATAGATCTGACCGTGTTAGCATAAAGAAAGTTTGGAAAAACGGAGTTGTGCTATGCGATCGCGTAAGTCTTCCCGCGATCGCATAGAGTAAAATCTCTACTGCACTGACCCAATTTTGGAAGCTTATATCTCACAATCTATAAGGAATTTGAAGATGATCCACAATAAACGTTGTAGCCCTTGATGTCTAGTTTTCAGAAAGTTAAACCAATTGTTATTTTGAGTTTTGTACAAAACTTTATGACCATTATACTAGAGGCTGTCCAGAAGAGTTGGAGAAGGTTGTTGGAAAAATTTGTTCTACACGATCGCGGGGGAATGGCCGCGATCGCATAGGGTAAAAGAAGTGCTGGAAAATTTTGTGTTTCGCTATCGCATTAGTTTGTCCGCGATAGCATAGGGTAAATTCCTGGGCAGATATAAAGTACTCTATTTCGAGGATTTTAGCCATTTTTGCATTTTTGGAGCTATGGAGCTCGGATTGAGGCAATATTTGAAGGGATTTTCAGAGGATTGATTGGGGTAAGTGTTCTTTACTCAAATTTGGTTAAATTTCATGATTATGTCTTGATTCTTATCATTTAATTTGAGAATTTGGGGTAAAAATTGGGGAAAATGGAGGAAGGTTTGCAGAGTTAATTTTGGGGATTTGGATGGCCATTTGATGTCGGATTTTGGTGAATTTGTTATGAGTAGACTCGTGAGCGAATGGGTTTTCCATTTTTGTGATTTTTATCAGATTTCGAGACGTGGGCCTAGGGGTCGGGTTTGAGCCAATTTCGGGATTTTCGAGTTAATTTTATTATTTTCGCTTGGGCTTTGTTCCTTTAGCGTATATTGATGATAATATATTGATTATGGTTAGATTTGGAGCATTTGGAGGTCGATTTGAGAGGTAAAGGCATCACGGGCTAGAGTTTGGACCGATTTGAGGTAAGTAATGATTATAAATATTTGTCCTGAGGGTATGAAACCCCGGATTTCACATTGTTGTGCTACTTCGAGGTGACACACATGCTAGATGACGAGCGTGGGGTCGTGCACCGTTGGGGATTGTGACTTAGTTCATCCTGTATGACTGTTAAACTGCGTATTGGATTGAAAACTATTTGATATCATTGTGTTTTGAAAAGTATTATCATGTTTTGGGCTGAATGCCATATTTGGGCCTCGTGCGAACTGTTTGGGACCCTTAGGGATTTTTACTACTATTCTTCACTATTTTGACTTCATATTTGTACTCAATCATTTTGTATTTTACTATTTTCATAACTCAGCCATATTTACTCCGTTTTTATATTTAAATAATATTTTGGGTTGAGCATCATGTTTTACTGTTTCCCGAGTGGCATGAGAGATTTCTGACTGAGTGAGGATGAGGGCCTGTATTGTGAGGATATTATGGGATCGGGCTGCGCGCCGCAGCAGTGTGGTACTGATTTATGATTATGAGGCCGAGGGCCTAATTTGTTACGCCATGAGCTCTCCCGGAGTTTGTACACCCCCAGTGAGCGCGGGTACCCAGTGTGAGTGATATGATGTAACTCGAGGGGCTATTGTTGTTTCATGTTGTTGCCCGAGGGGCTGTTCTTGATTCATGTTATGCCCGAGGGGCTGATTACGAGTGATTGTGAGGTAACCCGAGGGGATGGTTCTGTTCATATTATGCCCGAGGGGCTGTTTATGGTACATGTTTTGTTCGAGGGGCTATTTACGTTTTCTATCATTTATACTCACTATTTTACCACTCGTTTGAAACCATTAAAAGTTATTTTAATGGATTTTTACTAAAACTGGGCTTGAGTTACGAAGTAAATGATTTGTGTACTGGTTTGGAAAAAATCTACATTTGTTGTAGTGTTATGACGTGATTTATGTGTTTTCTTACTACTCGACTTTCATTTACTTTTATTACTTACTGAGTTGGCATACTCACATTACTCCCTGCACCTTGTGTGCAAATTTAGGCATTTCTGAATCCGATAGCGGGTGCTGATTGCTTAGTGGCAGAGTCATCAGAGTTAGAGAGGTAGTTGCCCGATGTTTGCAACACTACTTTTTTCCCTCTTGTCTTCCTTAGTCTTTATTTAGTACATTTGTAGACTCTTTGTTGTATTCAGACCTTAGTAGATGCTCGTGACTTGTGACATCCCCCGATGTCGGGCTTGTGTATTTATTCTGCACTGTTCATTTAGACTTACATTATGAGATATCTAATTAATTAAAGGCTTAAAATTATTTTTATTGATTAAATGGTTAATTCGAGATTTGTGTCGGCTGGCCTAGTTTCACGATAGGCGCCATCATGACCGGGTCGGTTTTGGGGTCGTGACAAGTTGGTATCAGAGCCTAGGTTACATAGGTCTCACGAGTCATGAGCAGGTTTAGTAGAGTCTCGCGAATTGGTACGGAGACGTTTGTACTTATCCTCGGGAGGCTATAGAACCTTTAGGAAAAACATCACATTCTTGAATTCTTATCGCGCGCCCTTGATTCATCTTGAAATGTAACTCTTTGAATTCCTTCCACGCGTTCGTATGCGTGCATGAGCGCACGATATTGGTTGTGCATCGACTGCTTGTGATTCCTTGATCGAGGGGCGAGATGTGATCTCTGTGTGTTGATGTTGGGCCAGTTTGGAGGACTTGAGGCCGGGCCTTGGATGTAGCTTGAGCCCTTAGCTGCTGATTGTGCAAGCGCGTGTTTTTGGATTTATATGTTTGATAGCATCCCTATTAAGGGAAGTGATGACTGGATAGTTATGTGATGAGTGTGATGTGACTGCAAGATGTGTTCATATGAATTGAATGAGACGAGGAGGGTCTTCTATGGGGTAGCAAGATCTATCTGGTGCTTGATTTCCATCGTGATTTGATGTATAGCACTGAGTTGTGGGTGTGTTGAAGGATCTTTTCATGTTGCCTAGTTGGGAAGTGAAGTAGATTTTACGTTATGATATAAGTTCAGATTCAGGAAGATTAAGTGACTACGTAATATTTATGAAGGTGGAAGGGTATAAAGAGATGTTAGTTTCAGGCGAAGCAGGTGGGTTATCTCCTGCGGAGTGTTCTGAAGTTTGTGTGATCCTTATGTTGTTTGTTGGAAGATCTCTTTTACTAGTGAAATATATGTGTTGCAATTTGAATTTGGGTCGCTTAAGAGAGTGGGCTTGACTATTACGAGGGTGAATGCGAGATTTGCAGATGATTTGAAGTACTAGATGGTCTATGTTGCACAAGATTATGAAGGATTGAGTTTAATTTCACTATGGTATTATGTCAGTAATAGAGTATATGCATTATGAGTTATTGTGTGTTTTGATCTATGTCTTTGAGCCAAGTGGGGGAGTTTGTTATTGATTAGTTGGTTGCACAGTTATATGCTATGTTGGTTCCAGTTTGAGGCGTACTGGTGAATCAGTTATGGCTTACGGAGGTTGAGACCAAGGATGGCTCGAGTAAAGGAAATTTCAATAAAGGTTATGCTATGCTTTATGGGTGTATGAGAATCATGGAATGACTTGAGTTGTTATTGGTAAAGGATGTACGGTGCATAGAATAGGAAGTTGCTTAGTTGCATTAAGGTGAGGTTACACTCCGCGGTGTTGGAGTGCTATTGGAGCACAGGTCGTCCCGTCTGTTTGATCGGTCTAATTACGATTTGAGTAGAGTGGATGACTCTCGAGAATGGTTCTAATGGATTCAAGATTTTACATGTAATAATTGGAGATTTTCAAGTTGTATATTTGGCTAGAAACTGAGGTTTGCATTGGAGGGTGTCAAGACTCGTGGTATTTCTATATCATTATGGGATTCTATATATCAGCATCAGGAAGGTGAAGGTAATGGCTTTGGGGTTTGCATGGAGTCACTTCAGGGTAGGTATTTTGAATGTAGTGCATTTTGGAATATTTAAGAGAGTATCCGGCGGCTTATAAGCCTTAGACGGTGTGGTTTTATTCTTGGGTCTCGTGTGGTGAGTCTGAGTTGAGGAATTGTGGTGTTATAGCAAGAAGAAGTAACAAGTTGAATGTAAATCAGAAGGAACTTGGATAGATGGGGAAAGACAGCACATTCTACATTGATAGTCCATTTTAAACACCACATTAAACCATAGATGAGTTAGTTTCCAAGATCCCCATAGAGTTACAATTTATAGGGAACATGGTTCGTAGACCCATCCAAGCCTTTAGGATACAAAAGATGAGTTTGACAACGCCGGCAACAAGGCCCCGGCTATACCTCAAAAGTGAAAGTCCACAATACAAAGATATACAATATAGCCCCTTGAAGGAGAAAGGGGCTCACCAAGATCTTGAGAAGAGGGATGCTTCGCTACACACGACCAGCACTATCCGCTATGGTGCCACCTACATTCAATTTAAAAAAATATAGTGCCCCCGAAAAAAGGGACGTTAGTACCATGGAATAGTACTAGTATGTATAACTAAACACCATCAAATTAGAAAGAACTTTCATACACAAATAAGGAAATCACAGGTATCACTCCAAAGCTTTAAATGATCACAACATTATCAACATGAAAGAATTACACAATCTTCACATCATGTTTCCATAGCCTTTAGTTGGACATTTCATACTATTCCACATCGTTCACATTATCACCGCTATCTTGAGCGGAGTCTGATCTCGACCCGATCGGCTAGGCCGTCTCCCGGAGACGTTACCAATATTCTATTCACACTTTCCAGTTTCAATCATCAATGCATAACCGCCATGTGTATATATCATGGCGTCCGATCACGGCCCGATCAACTAGGCCACCTTACCGAGGCGTTACCATTTTCCATTATTCATCTCACTCCAATCTTTGGTTACACATGTATTATTTTACCGACACTTGGGGCCACAATTCACATTTCACATTATTCCCATTTTCAACATTAGGTTTGTAATTCAAGAGAGTATGGCACACAAGAGCAAATAAGGTTGTAGGCGTAGATGAGACTTCATGTAAATAGCACAACAACACACTTCAATTGCAATATAAGGTCTAAGCATTTCGATACATGATTTATAGTCCTTGCACCTTTTCAAATTATCAAGAATAGCACATTGATCAATTTGAGACACAGTTTCCACGCATATAAGGTTGCAACACCAAGTCAAGTGAAATTGCAATCAATACAACAATTCAATTTAATCTTACCGTACTCACACAACCAACGATGAAGCTCAATTTCTAAAAGACGGGGTTTTAGCCATACATACCTCAATAAAGCTTTCCTTATTCCTTACAAAATTCCGGAACTTTTAGCACTTCGATCTATTGTGTAAGAATTACAAATTAAACCGAGAATTAGAGACGATATTGAGATTCTAGCTTTTTTTGAGCATACTATCAAACACTAAAGGTGCATTGTGATCTTAGGCCCTTTTGAGAGAAATTTCTATCATTTTATACCCCAATTGCTTTCTTTTTAGTTCACTACCTCCCAATATTCTATGGTGTGATATGCATGCAAGAAATTCATTCTTATACCAATGAATTACTTCACTAGTGATCCCTTATTGCTAAGCATAGGAATAAGAGCTGGGTTAATGAAGTCTTACCTCTTGGGATGAAGATTTAGGTGCCCTCACTTGATTATCTTCAAAGATTTGGAAAGGTTTCATAGAGTAATTTGATGGGAAGCACTTCCTTCTCTAAGATCCTCTCTCTCTCTCTCTCTAAAATCATCAGGAAATATGCTCAAAATGAGTTATAACACCGAATATATCGATAAGGGGTCGGGTTTAAAATTTAGAAAATTGGAGCCCCGAGTCAGGTCTGCGATCGCAAAGTGGAAATGCGGTCCGCAGAATGGACCGCAAAAGTGCTCCCAAAATCTGAACATTCTGTCGGGGTATGCGGCATAAATGCGGTCCACATACCCATTCTACGGTCGCATAATGCATCGCAGAACTGCTCCTTACAAAATCCCAAGGAAATTATGCGATGACTATGCGGTCCGCATATCGGTTATGCGATCGCATAATGGACCATATATTTAACCTAAAATTTGACTAACACACTGACTCACTTTGCGGTGACTATGCCCTCTATACGGTCCCCATACCTGATATGCGACCGCATTCTCGGCCGCAAAATCGCACTTTTTTGGAAAACATTATTTCTTGACTTTTTAATGCACTGTTCAATACAAAGGGGTTCGAACACATTTCTTGACTTTTATGAATCCTAACACATGTTCCTAACTTGGCACCACGGAATTCGGGGTTCTGAGTAGGAAATTCACGGGGTCTTACATCCTCCCCCACTTAAGATCATTTTTCCTCGAATGAGAATCAAGGTTCACTTATTAACAGTCTTAGTGCAATCTTCTGTTCTTTATAACCTGAATCATGCTGCCAGTCCCCAAATTTAGCTAACTCCCTATATTTCCGAAAATTTCGCCAGAGTTTCTTTTGTATTTAGGCCTATCCACCTGTTAGAGAGCCCCAGAAACATATCCTAACAGCGGGTACACATTCCATGGACATAAGATATGACATAACTCGTACAATACTAACCATGGCCGCATTGGCGACATGTATATATATAACAAAAACAGGGCAGCTTTACATAGATCAAATCAGAAGATAAGAGTTCATAGTAGCTAAGTGCATAAAAGCTATTACATGACTATTCGAACAAATGTGGTACTTCTTTTTCATCTCATCCTCGGCTTCCCAAGTGGCTTCCTCAACTTGCTGGTTTCGCCATAACACTTTCATGGATGCAATGTCCTTATTCCTCAATTTCTGAACTTGCCTATCAAGAATGGCAATTGGAACTTCTTCATATGACAGCTCTTCATTAACCTCAATAGTCTCAACTGACACAATAGAGGACGGATCTCCCACTACCTTTCTCAACATGGACACATGAAAGACCGGGTGTACCATTGACATCTCGGGTGGCAGCTCGAGCTTGTATGCCACCTGACCAATCCTCTGAATGATTCTGTACGGTCCGACATACCTCGGACTCAAGTTTCTCTTCTTTCCAAACCGCGTGATGCCCTTCATAGGGGAAACCTTCAGAAATATCCAATCATCTTATTTGAACTCTAAATCTCTGCGATGCACATCCGAATAGGATTTTTGGCGACTTTGAGCAGTTTTCAATCTCTCCTTAATAATCTTGACTTTCTCCATGGCCTGATGCACGAGGTCCAGCCCTATTAATTCCGCTTCTCCAACCTCGAACCACCCAATGGGAGACCTACATCTCCTACCATACAGTGCTTCGAATGGTGCCATCTGGATACTAGCGTGGAAGTTGTTGTTGTAAGAAATTTCTATGACTGGTAAATGGTCATCCCAACTACCCTTGAAATCAAGAGTACAAGAGCGCAACATGTCTTCAAGCGTCTGAATAGTCCGCTCTGCTTGACCATCGGTTTGTAGATGAAAAGTTATGCTAAGATTTACCTACGTACCCAAACCTTGCTAAAACTTCTTCCAAAAGTTGGCTGTGAACTGAGCCCCTCTATATGAAATGATTGAGACTGGAGTGCCATGTAACCTGACTATTTTTTTGATATACAATTGAGCATACCATTCCGCTATGTCGGTAGATTTGACTGGCAAGAAGTGACTTTGTGAGTCGATCAACAATCACCCAAATTGAGTCGAACTTGCGCGGAGTGCATGGTAACCCTACCACAAAATCCATGTTGATCATCTCCCATTTCCACATTGGAATTTCTATGCTTTGAGCCAATCCACCGGGCCTTTGGTGTTCGGCCTTTACTTGCTGACAATTCGGACATTTTGCCACAAAGTCCGCGACATCTTTCTTCATGTTATTCCACCAATAAATTTCCTTGAGATCATGATACATTTTCGTGGAACCTGGGTGCACGGAATACTTGGAAGTGTGAGCTTCTGCCATGATCCTTTCCCGAAGACCGTCGATATCCGGAACACATAGGCAGTCTTGGTACCGTAGGGTACCATCATTCATGCCAAAGGAAAAAGCTGTGGTTTTGTGTTTAAGAATCCCCTCTTTCATTTGTGCTAACAACGGATCCATGAATTGCTTCTCTTTCACCTCTGCCACAAGCGATGATTCAACCCTATTCTGCACAATCACCCCTCCTTCATTAGAGTCCGCAAGGTGAACTCCCAAACTAGCCAACTACTGAACCTCCCTGGCCAACGGCCTCTGATGGGCCTCCAAATGAGCTAAACTTCCCATGGATTTTCGACTAAGTGCATTTGCCACAACATTAGCCTTTCCCGGGTGATAGAGAATATCAATGTCATAGTCCTTGAGTAACTCTAGTCATCTTCTTTGCCTCAGATTCAACTCTTTCTACTTGAAAATATATTGAAGGCTCTTATGATCCGTAAATACATCCACATGGACCCCATACAAATAATGTCGCCAAATCTTTAGCGCAAACACCACTGCTGCTAGCTCTAAGTCATGGGTTGGATAGTTCTTCTCATGATTCTTGAGTTTCCCAGAAGCATAGGCTATATCCTTGCCGTATTGCATTAACACACACCGATGCCCGACTCTCAAAGCATCGCAATACACTACAAACCCCTCTGTACCCTCTGGCAGGGCTAACACCAGTGTTGTTGTCCATCTTGACTTCAATTCTAGGAAACTCTTTTCACAAGCATTGGACCACTGGAATTTAACTGCTTTTTATGTCAATTTAGTCAATGGAGTGGCAAGAGTAGAAAACCCCTCCACAAACCTCCTGTAGTACCTAGCCAAGCCTAAGAAACTGCGAATCTCAATTGGAGTGGTAGGTCTAGGCCAATTCTTCACTGCTGCAATCTTTTGAGGATCAACCAGAATTCCTTCCCTGGAAATGACATGGCCCAAGAACGCGACAGATTCAAGCCAGAATTCACATTTCAAAATTTTTGCATACAATTGATGTTGTTGAAGAGTCTGCAAAACTGCCCTGAGATGGGCAGCACGGTCCTCTCGACTTCGGGAATACACAAGGATATCATCAATAAACACTATCACAAAGGAGTCTAGAAAGGGCTTGAAGACTCGATTCATAAGATCCATGAAAGTTGCCGGGGCATTTGTTAGCCCAAATGATATTACCATAAATTTCAAAGTGCCCATACCGAGTTCTGAAGGCTATTTTTGGAATATCCTGCTCCCTTATCTTCAATTGATAGTACCCGGACCGCAAGTCAATCTTTGAGAAACATGTGGCACCTTGAAATTGATCAAATAAGTCATCTATTCTTAGCAGAGGATATTTGTTTTTGATTGTGACCTTGTTGAGTTGCCGGTAGTCAATACACATCCACAGCGATCCATCTTTCTTTCTTACAAACAAGACCGGTGCGCCCCATGGCGACACACTCAGCCAGATAAAACCTTTCTCTAGCAAATCCTTCAATTGTTTCTTTAGCTCTTTCAATTCTGCCGGTGCCATTCTGTAAGGTGGAATTGATATAGGTTACGTGTCTGGTATCACATCGATCCCAAAATCAATTCCCTGTCCGGTGGAATCCTAGGGAGTTCATCTGGAAAGACGTCCGGAAATTAATTCATAACTGGTACAGACTCAAGGCTAAGCGCCTCGGCATTGGTGTATGTGACCCGAACAAGATGATAGATACACCCCTTCTTGATCATCTTCGTGGCCTTAAGGTAGGAAATAAACCGACCTCTATGCACTACATTATCTTCCTTCCATTCAATTACGGGCTCATTAGGAAATTCAAGCCTAATGGTTCTAGTCCGACAATCAAGTTTGGTAAAGCATGAATAAAGCCAATCCATTCCCATTATTACATCAAAGTCGACCATCCCTAACTCAATAAGATCGGTCGCGGTATCCCTACCCCGTACCGTAACAACACATCCCCTATAAACCCGAGCAGCTGTAATAGACTCACTAACTGGGGTAGACACCAAAAAGGGCTCATAAAGTTGATCTGGCTCTATCCCAAATCCGATAGCAACAAAAGGGGTAACATACGACAAGGTGGACCCAAGGTTAATAAGTGCATACACATCATGAGATTGGACAGTCAGAATACCTGTAACAACATCTGGAGAAGCCTTTGTAGTCTGGCGACCACTCATAGCATAAAATCGACTGGGTCCTCCTGAACTCTGTGCACCACCCCTAGCTGCACCACACCTTGTGGGTGCTGGGGTACCTCGAGCTGGGGAAGGGGCTGAAGATGTAGCAGCTGCCTGGCTGGATGACTGAGTTGTGCCCCTACCCACTCCCTGGCGGGATGCATGACAATGTCTCTGAATATGACCCCTCATCCCACATCCATAGCATATAGGTAACTCTAGATAGCAAGTCCCTGAGTGCATCTTCCCGCACCTGGGGCACGGGGACCTCTGCTGCTGCTGGAACTGGAACCTCTCTCCTGACCGACCCCGCTGATGGGATCCCTTTTTGCCCTGACCGGGCCTAAAACAACTCCACTACTGCTCCATTCTGTTCTTTAATTTATGGTTCTCTGTGGCCTGAGAAAATGCTACCATCTTCCCATAATTCATGTCGGAATTCAATGCAGTCATAGAAGCCTCATTAATGGTCAAAGAATTAAGGCCCTGAACAAACCGGCGCACCGTAGCCTCCATTCTGGGCAACATATGAATGATATACTTGGACAAACGACCAAACTCCATGTGGTACTCCCACACACTTCTGTTACCTTGCCTCAAATTTTCAAACTCTGTCGCATGGGCTGCCCTTGTCTCAACGGGCAGGAAATGGTCAATAAAGGCATCAACAAACTCGCTCCACCTCGCCATAGGGTGCCCCTCCTCTCGGGAATCCTCCCACAACTCAAACCATGAATAGGCCACCCCTTTCAAGCAGTAGGCAGCCAACTCTACTCCTTCTGTCTCAGTTGCACGCATAACCCTGAGGGTCTTGTGCATCTCATCAATAAAATCCTGATGGTCTTCTTCTGGATTGGCACCTGTAAACACCAGAGGGTCAAACTGAAGAAATCTATTCACTCTGGAACTAGTATAATCCCCTTGCTAGCTGGATGAACTAGGCGCAACATTCGACCTCTGGGCTTGGGAGGCCACTAGCTGGGCCAACATCTAAATAGATCCCCTAAAATCCCCATTCAAAATACCAGAACCGGAAGCTGGAGCTAGAGGCGGGACAGGAGTATCAATGGGAGGGATAGTGGTACCCTCCACGGGTGTGGGAATTGGGGTAGTCTGCTCTGGAGTAGAAGAATCAGGCAGAGCGATAGCAGGGCGGCTACCCTCATCCACAGTATCAAGTAGTGAATCATCAGCCACTCCTGAGGTGGTATTGGCTCCTTGGCCAATTCTCGCTTTCTTTTTAGGTGCCATTTACTGAAAGATAGAACATTGCACTAATTAGAGAGGGACAGTTTCACCACACGATCCAGAACATCAAAGAAGGGTGTTATTCCTAAATGCCAAAGTAGCCTCCAACTTATAGATGTGGTCGACTACACACCGATAAGAAGGACTCTACTAGACACGGCTCCGAGACATCCTAGGACACTTCAAAACTTGGCTCTGATACCAAGTTTGTCATGACCAACCTCGGGAGCCGCGACCGGCGCTCAATCGAGTGAACCCAACTGAGCAAGCCTTACCATACACTTCCTACCCACCTCGATATGAATAAAGAAACCATACTTTTGTTTATCCATTTAGACGGGGAAAGAACACACATTCTACATTAATAGTTCATTTTAAACACCACATTAAACCGTAGATGAGTTAGTTTCCAAGATCCTCATAGAGTTACAATTTATAGGCAACATAAGTTTAGAATTACAACATGGTTCGTAGACCCATCCAACCCCCGTACATAACCCACACATATGTCTACGGAGCCTCTAGGATACAAAAGATGAGTTTGACAATGCTGGCAACAAGGCCCCGGCTATACCTCAAAAGTGAAAGTCCACAATACAAAGATATACAATATAGCCCCTTGAAGGAGAAAGGGGCTCACCAAGATCTTTAGAAGAGGGATGCTTCGCTACACACGACCAGCACTATCCTCTATAGAGCCACCTACATTCATTTAAAAAGAATGTAGCACCCCCGGAAAAAGGGACGTTAGTACCATGGAATAGCACTAGTATGTATACCTAAACACCATCAAATTATAAAGAACTTTCATACACAAATAAGGAAATCACATGTATCACTTCAAAGCTTTAAACGATCACAACATTATCAACATGAAAGAATTACACAACCTTCACATCATGTTTCCATAGCCTTTAGTTGGGCATTTCATACTTTTCCACATCGTTCACATTACCACCGCTATCTTCAGCGAAGTCCGATCTCGACTCGATCGGCTAGGCCGTCTCCCGGAGACGTTACCAATATTCTATTCACACTTTCTAGTTTCAATCATCAATGCATACCGCCATATGTATATGTCATGGCGTCCGATCACGGCCCGATCGGCTAGGCCGCCTTACCGAGGCGTTACCATTTTCCATTATTCATCTCACTCCAATCTTTGGTTACACATGTATTAGTTTACCGGCACTTGGGGCCACAATTTTCACATTCCACAATTCACGTTTCACATTGTTCCCATTTTCAACATTAGGTTTGTAATTCAAGAGAGTATGGCACACAAGAGCAAATAAGGTTGTAGGCATAGATGAGACTTCATGTAAATGGCACAACAACGCACTTCAATTTCAATCTAAGGTCTAAGCATTTCGATACATGGTTCATAGCCCTTGCATCTTTTCAAATTATCAAGAATAACACGTTGATCAATTTGAGACTCAGTTTCCACGCCATTAAGGTTTCAACACCAAGTCAAGTGAAATATCAATCAATACAACAATTCAATTTAATATTATCATACTCGCACAACCAACGATGAAGCTCATTTTTTAAAAGACGGGGTTTTATCCATACATACCTCAATAAAGCTTTCCTTATTCCTTACAAAATTCCGGAACTTTTAGCACTTCAATATATTGTGTAAGAATTACAAATTAAACCGAGAATTAGTGACGAGATTGAGCTTCTAGATTGTTTTGAGCATACTATCAAACACTAAAAGTGCATTGTGATCTTAGGCCCCTTTGAGAGAAATTTCTATCACTTTATACCCCAATTGCTTTGTTTTTAGTTCACTACCTCCCAATATTCTATGGTGTGATATGCATGCAAGAAATTCATTCTTATACCCATGAATTACTTCACTAGTGATCCCTTATTGCTAAGCATAGGAATAAGAGCTGAGGTAATGAAGTCTTACCTCTTGGGATGAAGATTTAGGTGCCCTCACTTGATTATCTTCAAAGATTTGGCAAGGTTTCACGGAGTAATTTGATGGGAAGCACTTCCCTCTCTAAGACCCCCGCTCTCTCTCTCTCTCTCTCTCTCTCTCTCTCTCTCTCTCTCTCTCTCTCTCTCTCTCTCTCTCTAAAAGCATCAGGAAATATGCTCAAAATGAGTTATAACACCGAATATATCGATAAGGGGTCGAGTTTAAAATTTAGAAAATTGGAGCCCCTAGTCAGGTCTGCGATCGCAAAGTGGAAATGCGGCCCGCAGAATGGACCGCAAAAGTGCTCCCAAAATTTGAGTATTCTGTCTGGGTATGCGTTATAAATGCGGTCCGCATACCCGTTCTGCGGTCGCATAATGCGCCCCAGAACTACTCCTTACAAAACCCTAAGGAAATTATGCGACGACTATGCGGTCCGCATATCGATTATGCGATCGCATAATGGACCGCATATTTAACCTCAAATTTGACTAACACACTGATTCACTTTGTGGTGACTATTCCCTCTATGCGGTCTGCTTACCTGATATGCGACCGCATTCTTGACTGCAAAATCGCACTTCTCTGGAAATTCACGGGGCCTTACAGCTTGGTTGAGTTAGAAGGATTCAGTACTGACGGTTTAGTTTTGTGCAAATGGAATTCGTTGAGTTCTTGATGGTTTCTACCACGGTTAGAGTTGTACATTTTTTAGGAGCATGGGATGTGTAGTGATTTTCTTCTAGATGGGATTAATGGAAAGTTCTTGGCTAGTGAGAACGAAGTTACTTGTGGCTCGGAAGGATATGAAGTTCTCATGTTTATCCTAGGATGGTATGGTATATGTGGTGTGTTGTATAGGATTGAGATTTGCATGTGTAAGGTCACGGTTCAGTTTTGAAAGGAAGGTCACAAATTCTTAGGTAGCATGGACAGTTCAGATGACTAGATAAATGAGATCACTGATTGGTGTGGCTTGATGAGGGTATACATTTTAGAAAGGGCGATGTGTTTGAGTTGAGGATACTTCATTATTATTGCGACACTCTCTTGTTGGATCGACTACTGATATTCGAGTTTTCTTGGTAGCACAGAAGAATTATAGGAGTACCTCTCATGGGATATTGGGTATTAGAGGTGTGTTGTATATTCGGGCGGTGAAATTGGGATCAGATATGGTGATTCGTGTGCTTTATGGACTTGGACACTTGGAGTTCTCATAAACAGGTTAGGTTGTGGTTGTGGGCCGCGTATATCGGTCTAGTGTGGTAACTATTGGAGGTTTAGAGACCCGAGTGGATCCTTGTTGCTTAGTAAGCTAGATTTTGGTGTGATATTGGGTATGGACTGGTTGTTTCCATGTCATGCTATTCTGGACTATTACGCTAAGACGGCAACATTGGCTATGCTGGGAATGCCACGGATTGAGTGGATAGGTTCAATGGATTATGTTCCCAGTAGGGTGGTTCCATTTTTGAAGACCCAGCGGATGGCTGGGAAGGGTTATCTTTCTTATTTGGCCTTTGTGATGGATGTCAGTATAGAGACTCCTACCATTGATTCAGTTCCTATGGTGAGGGATTTTCCGGATGTGTTTCCTGCTGTCGGCATGTCATCGGACAGGGGTGTTGATTTTGATATTGATTTGGTGCCGGGCACCGTATCGTATGGCCCCGGTAAATTTAAAGGAGTTGATGGAGCAGCTTTAGGAACTCCTTGATAAGGGGTTCATTGGTAGGCCAATATGGATGTGTGTTCTACATCAAGTCGGCTTGGTTGACTCCGAGTTGTATTGTCGAGGGATGTGTTGATTTGATTATTATTGAGATTATTAGTGATCTGGGGAGATCTATGAGTTACATTTCCATGTTGTGAGGCGTTGGCACATATGGTGCGGTTTTATTGGGGTCTCTCACTGGAATTCGAGCGGGAAGAGTATTGGGTATTGCTCGGCGGATGGCGTATCGGTTGAGTCCCTTTGGTTTGTGTAATGTTATGTCAATTGGTTCACCGTGGTTATGATGATTTGCTTTGGTTCTAGACATCAAACTGTGCGCAGTTGTCGATTTTAAGCATAGTGACTTGAGGTGTTTCATGTGGACCAGTGTTTGGATAGGATCGCGTATTGCAGTGAAGTTATGACCCTTTGGGTTAGATTCGTATGTTCTGTTTCTACGATGTGTGATGGGTTCCCAGTATTGTGTTGTGGTGATACTGGTGAGCTTGCGGTACAACTCTCTCATTTGAGTCATTTTCATGATTTGAGTATGTTCGGATTGTTGCTTATTGGTGCGCGGATTGCACGAGTTGTGGATTTAGTTTGTATTTATGTGTCATGTCACCAGAGTAGTTGTGTTGGATTAGATGAGATCATTGGGATCTATAATGAATACAAACGGATTCAATTTCAGCATGTTGGAAGGATAATATCGATGTTCGGCTTAGAAATTATCATGGTCCTTGCCAAAAGAGAAGTGGCTTTACGAATGGTTAATCTGAGGAATGGTTATTACTTTCTACGTGTTTCATTTATCATTGGCAGTATACGAAAGTGTTAGAATGAGGCTTTATTTGATAAAAGGCTTATTATCGAAATTCGGATGTTGTGTGCAGCTGCTGTGATTAGAAGTTATCGCTACAAGTGTTTGAGTTATGTGGTATATCATGTAATTGCACCTGAGGTTGCAGGTATGGGTTATTACATCTTGTTCAGGCTTATTCAGAGCATAAATGTGAGATTCTAATCTTGTAGATGATTTCAGAAGTGGAAATGTGGTTCTAAGGTTTTTGGGCTAGGTTGGATTGCAAAATTTCAGTCACATTGTGTTATCGGACCTATATGAGGTAGGGTGATATGGGATCACCCCCGGGTATGTGCATGGGAAGGTATCACATCGATTTGATGGTTTTCGGAACAACTCTAGGCACATTCGAGGACGAACGTATGTTTAAGTGGGGGAGGATGTAACGACCCGACTGGTTGTTTTGAGCTTTTGCACTTCGCTCGACAGTTCTCAGGCATGACTAGTCTCGTATGATGTATTATAACTTATGTAAATTGTCGGTTTTGATTTTCAGGGTAATCGAAATGAATTTGGAAGAACAGTTCTCAGTTTGAAGCTTAAAATCTTAAATGTTTGACCAAATTTTGACTTGTTAGTATATGATCTCGGATTGAAATTTTTATGATTTGGTTAGCTCTGTAAGGTGATTTGGGACTTAGGAGCGTGATCGGAATGTATTTTGGAGATCCGTGGAAGGTTTAGGCTTGAATTGGCGAATTGGAATTTTGGCATTTTCTGGTTGATAGGTGAGATTTTGATATAGGGGTAAGAATGGAATTCTGGAAGTTGGAGTAGGTCCTTTGTGTCATTTGTGACATGTGTGCAAAATTTCAGGTCATTCGGACGAGGTTTGATAGACTTTTTGATCGAAAGCGAAATTTGAAAGTTTTTGGAGTTCTTTGGCTTGAATCCGTGGTTGATTTGATGTTTTGATGTTGTTTTGAGTGTTCTGAAGGTTGGAACAAGTTTTAATGATGATATGAGATGTGTTGGCATGTTTGGTTGAGGTCCCGAGGCCTCGGGTGAGTTTTGAGGTGGTTTCCGACCATTTGTAGGCCATTTTTAGTTGCTGGTTTTTGGCTTCAGAGGTGTACAATGCGTTAGCATAGATCTGACCGTGTTAGCATAGAGAAAATTTGGAAAAATGGAGTTGTGCTATGCGATCGCGTAAGTCTTCCCGCGATCGCATAGAGTAAAATCTCTGCTGCACTGACCCGATTTTGGAAGCTTATATCTCACAATCTATAAGGAATTTGAAGATGATCCAAAGTGAAAGTTGTAGCCCTTAATGTCTAGTTTTTAAAAAATGAAACCAATTGTAATTTGGAGTTTTGTACAAAAAGATATGACCATTATACTAGAGGTTGTCCAGAAGAGTTGGAGAAGGCTGTTGGAAAAATTTGTTCTACGCGATCGCGGGGGAATGGCGGCGATCACATAGGGTAAAAGAAGGGTTGGAAAATTTTGTGCTTCTCTATCGCATTAGTTTGTCCGCGATAGCATAGAGTAAATGCCTGGGCAGATTATAAAGTACTCTATTTCGAGGATTTTGACCATTTTTGCATTTTTGGAGCTATGGAGCTCGGATTGAAGAGATTTTTGAAGGAATTTTCAGAGGATTGATTGGGGTAAGTGTTCTTCACTCAAATTTGGTTAAATTTCATGATTATGCCTTGATTCTTATCATTTAATTTATGAATTTGGGGTGAACATTGGGGAAAATGAAGGAAGGTTTGGAGAGTTGATTTTGGGGATTTGGATGGCCATTAGATGTCGGATTTTGGTGAATTTGATATGGGTAGACTCGTGAGCGAATGGGTTTTCCATTTTCGTGATTTTTATCAGATTTCGAGACGTGGACCCGGGGGCCGGGTTTGAGCCAATTTCGGAATTTTTGAGTTAATTTGATTATTTTCGCTTGGGCTTTGTTCTTTTCAGTATATTGATGATAATATACTGCTATTGGTTAGATTTGGAGCATTTGGAGGCTGATTTGAGAGGCAAAGTACATCGTGAGCTATAGTTTGGACCGATTTGAGGTAAATAATGATTGTAAATGTTTGCCCTGAGGGTATGAAACCCCGGATTTCACATCATTGTGCTACTTTGAGGTGATGCACACGCTAGATGATGAGCATGGGGTCGTGCACCATTGCGGATTGTGACTTAGTCCGTCCCGTATGACTGTTAAACCGCGTATTAGGTTGAAAACTGTTTGATATCATTGTGTTTGAAAACCATCTGTACACCCCCAGTAAGCGCGGGTACCCAGTGTGAATGATATGATGTCGCCCGAGGGGCTGTTGTTGTTTCATGTTGTTGCCCGAGGGGCTATTCTTGATTCATGTTATGTCCGAGGGGCTAATTGCGAGTGATTGTGAGGTAGCCCGAGGGGCTGGTTCTGTTCATATTATGCCAGAGGGGCGGTTTATGGTACATGTTTTGCTCGAGGGGCTGTTTACATTTTCTATCATTTATACTCACTGTTTTATCACTCGTTTGAAAACAATTGAAAGTTGTTTTAAAAGATTTTTACTGAAACTGAGCTTGATTTACGAAGTAAATGATTTGTGTACTGCTTTGGAAAAGATCTACATTTGTTTTAGTGTTATGACATTGTTTACGTGTTTTCTTACTGCTCAGCTTTCATTTACTTTTATTACTTACTGAGTTAGCATACTCACATTACTCCCTGCACCTTGTGTGCAGATTTAGGCATTTCTAAATCTGATAGCGGGTGCTGATTGTTTAGTGGCAGAGTCATCGGAGTTAGCGAGGTAGCTGCCCGACGTTCGCAGCACTGCTTTTCTCCCTCTTGTCTTCCTTAGGCTATATTTAGTACATTTTTAGACTCTTTGTTGTATTCAGACCTTAGTAGATGCTTGTGACTTGTGACACCCCAATGTCGGGCTTGTGTATTTATTTTGCACTGTTCATTTAGACTTACATTATGAGATATCTGATTAATTAAAGGCTTAAAATGATTGTTATTGATTAAATAGTTAATTCGGGAGTTGTGTCGGTTGGCCTAGTTTCACGATAGGTTCCATCACGACCGGGTTGGTTTTGGGGTCATGACACAGTCTAAGACGTTTATTTGCAATGCTATTAGTATATTGTAACCCCGCTAATCCAAGATAATTATGGGAACGATTTGAAAGATCCATGTTTGAAGATTTCTCAATTATACCAAACAAACAAACAACATTCGTTATTTGGTCCTAAATCAAATAAATGATATATTACATTCAATGGGACGGAGTGTAAATGAATTTAAACTCATATCAGAAACTTTCACATCTTCTGCATCTTCCACAATAACACAAGAGGCTAGAGACTGTAAGGCCCCGAAAAATTTCGCTAAGCAACCTAGGATTTCGTGGTGCCATGTAGGCTTATTAAACTATGTTATGTGTTATTAACATGGTGGGCATTGTCACACCTCCTTTCGGCCCGCACCCTTTCGGGGTCCGGAGGGAGTTTTTCCAATTAAAGGACAATCGAACGGGATTTGTTTATTTATTTTCAGAGTCTCCACTTGGGAGATTTAGGGTGTCTCAAGCCACCAATTTAATCCTGAATCAAGGAAAAGAGTGACTCTTTATTACAGTCTGTGTACCAGAAATTTGGATAAGGAATTCTGTTAACCCGGGAGAAGGTGTTAGGCATTCCCGAGTTCCGTGGTTCTAGCACGGTCGCTCAACTGTCATATTCGGCTTGTTTATCTGATTTTATACGACTATAAACCTATGTGCCAATTTTAACTTTTTACCACTTTATTATTATTATTTTAAAAGAATGTGAACATTGTTTAAAACACGTCTTTGGATTACGTCACATGAAATGCACCCGCAATCCGGAACACATTTTTATTCAATGTTTTGGGATTTGGATTTGGGTCGCATGAAATGCAAACCCAAGTTTAAGAGAGTAAATTATGAAACACGCGCCTAAAGAGACTATCGTGTTATTATTCTGGGAAGGCCGTGAAATTTGCTAAACGGCCCGTCCCGAAAACTAAGTACTTTAATATATATATTTAACGAGGGCCCCTCAATTTATGTGTTTTGTTTAGCGAGGCTCATCTCATTCGTTATTCTAGAAGGATATCCTAAAGCAGCTATATATATTTTTTTTATATTTTTTTTTCGTCCGTCTCTAAATGGAAGAAGAAAAGGTCCTACTTTATTTACATGCTTGAAAAGACCATCATTTATTTCACGGATTCAAGCAAACACAGCCAGAAAATTGCAATCAAACTTTGCGCGAAAGGAAGTTGTTTCATGCCTCATTCTATAAGCCGATACTACTGAAGCTGAAATTATAACCAAATACGGAATTGACAGACAATACGCATTCAAAAGGGACAAAGTATCTTATAACTAATTTAAACCCACATTGTTAGACGAAATGAACCGTTAGGACTAATTGTTTTCAACTACTTGAAGCTAAGCCAACCTTAATTACTTATGGTTACGAAAGTTACTTAACTTGCTTGTTAACTTGAATAACCTATTGGGTTAGGGTTCTTATTCTTTCTACATTTCTTGAATCGCGCCACAAGTATGTCAAGCCTACGGATTCTATAAATTTAAGGGCGTGAATTCATACTATGTTCCTATCTGATTATATGACACTCGAAGCAAACCGTCAATGACTTTGTCAACTAACTATTGCAATACTAAAGCTGTGGAGACATACTTTCAACTTGAAATTGAAATCAACATGAGATCTACATTATTTCGGATTTTTGCCTTTTAGACAAAATGCTGAGTCAAACAAACTCTAATTATATTGAAAGCTATGGCTAGACAATTACCCATTGAAACAAAATCCGAACAAACCCAGACATGATTCTAATGGAATACATGAACTATTATACACAGCTTAACATTCAATATACAACTAAAGCAAATTCGAAAGAGGCACTTCAACTCTTCATTTCTATACTCAGGTTTCAATTTTCAGCCTACATTGACAGTGTATCAGTTGTGTACCTGAGATTGGAAACAAGAACAAGAAGAGGAAGAAGATCAGCAACAGCAGCTGGGCAGCAGTAAGGCAGTAATAACAACAACAACAAGCAAACGGACAACAGTAACACAGCAGTAACAAAACAGCAACAGCAGTTCCACAATAACAGTAGCTCAACGAACAACCAATAACAACTTTAATAGCAATAAAACCAGAAGCAGTCCAGCAGCATACACAAACCCAGAGTACAGTAGTAACCCAGCAGGGAAACCAGAATACCCCACTGAAATAGTAACAACCCAACTAGATAACAGACTTGACAGAAAATAGCTTGACAATCAAACAATCGGACTTAGCAAAACAGCTTGAAAAACCCAACCATATCCAACCAAACAACTGACCAGCCCCCCTTTTTGCCTTTTAAGACTATCAGCTTTTCTCTCTCAATTGCCGACCCCTCATCAGTAAAAAAAATGAGCTCATTTATAGGTCCAAAAGACCTTCACAGGATTGCCTCGTATCCAGACTTTCCTGCCCATACCCTTCAACTTCCCATGCCTAAGTATCTTCTTGATGCAAGTCATTTGGTTCCCCACTATAGCATGATTGTCATATTGATTCATTCAAGAGTCATGGGCTTTATTAGATTATTTATTTTAAACCCATGTTCTTGTGTTGTGCACCCCACTAATACTAGATTAATAGTATTTTTCATTAACCAACTGACAGTCCACTAATCCTAAGCATTTGTCAGTCTTTGACACCCCAAATTAACCCTAAAGTCGCTGATTATTACTGCCTTACCCCACCCTCTTCACATCGTTGAGTCTGTCAGCTATAACCATTTTAATCCTAATTCGAACCTCACCAACTAACAAACTACAACCTATAATTAGTTTACCACTGGATTTAGACAACTATTTAATCAGAATCAGACAGTATGAATCAAGTTGTTGCCTTTCAAGACTGTAAAACACAAACGACAATATGTATCGAATCGACTTTGCGAGTTATAGCGTATACTAATCAGTCGACAACAAAAGAAGGCTAAAACAGAACACACAGGTGATTCATGTGTTTTCGGACAAAACATGGAACTTATGAAACTTAATTATTCGACGACGTTACTCAAATTGACTATACGAACAATTACATGTAACAACCAATCGACAAACAATATAGACTAAACAGGCCACCAAATTATTTCAATTTTCGGGACACTTAGCAGGGAGCTTACGAAACTTAACTACTCGACGACATTAGTCGAAGCGAATAGATATCTCATAACATACACTTAATACTGAATAGAAGGAAAGAAAAGAAAATTACCTCGGAAGCTTAAGCATCAAAAACGACCCAGGCCTGAACCGAACTCATTAGGGTATGAGGGAGATTCGAACGAAACCAACGTTGATTAGGGTATGAGGGATGTCAGGGGAGTGACTGGTGTGAATTTGGGACTCATTAGGTGATTTAGGGTTTTGGCTCAAATCTTTGATCGAAGATTCGAGAAACCTGGAGATGATTCGAAGTTAAGTGACCAGGAATTCGTGCTCAGGGTGGTTTGTAGGTTCAATGGTGTAGCTATGGTGACCGGTGGCGTTGTTGCCATCGGGTTTACGTTGAAGGGGAGCTATGGCGGCTACTAGGGTTTTGGGGGGGGGGGGGTTTGGGATCGTCTCTGAGAGAGACGATGAAACAGGGGGGTGTTTCGATAGGGGGCGGGGTAACAAGGTTAGGCTTATATACGACTTAGGGGGGTTAGATCCTGGCCATTGGATCAGGTGAGATCGATGGCCAGGATCTATTCACTAAAGGGGGACGACGTCGTTTGGGCGTAGTGGTGGGTGAGACTGGGTATGGGAATGGATTGGGTCAGGTCAACGGGTCTAGGGGAGAGCCTGGAGCCGTTGGATCAATGGAGATGGACGGCTCAGATTGGAGACGCCAATACGACGTCATTTGGAGGCGTCTCTGTAAGACTGGCTTGGGCTGGGTCAGTGCAATGGGTTTGGGCCTGGTTTGTTTAATTCATGCCTGGCCCAAACCGAATTTCCTGGTATTTCATCCCTTTTTCCCTTTCCTTTGATTACCAAAATTAAAACAAAATCCTAAATAAATTGTAAAAATCATAAATAAAATTACACACACATTTCTGACACCCATAGCAATTAACCCACAAATTAAAAATACAATCATACAATGAAAGACGCCTATGCCTATTTTTGTGATTTTCTTTCTTTTAAAATAAAACATGGTTTAATTGACTCCAAAATGCACAATTAAATCTTGAATGCGCATGCAACATGTATTTATACATACATACATATATATATATATATATATATATATATATATATATATATATATATATATATATATATATATATATATATATATATATATCAATCACAACAACGACAAGCTTTTACGGACCAAATAATTACCAAAATGTCACATAAATTCTAAAAATCGTACACAGATGGATTTTGTTTTATTTTTTGATTTCTTTTGGAGTAATTTCCGTGAAGCAAAAATCACGTGCTCACAGCTGCCCCTCTTTGTCCGAAAGCACAAAGAGCTTTCACGCAAAGATAAAGTGAGCGGATACGAGTGATTTTTGCCCTGTTGGAGTACTCCGTGTGAAGCATTTTTTGAAAAAAGATTTAACCGAACCTTTGCTTCAAAGGTCTCCTACATATCCCTGGCTAAAAGGGAATCAGGTTAATGTAGATCGGGAAGTTTTGGTAGCTGGGACTACCATGTGACTGTAATATTTGTTGTTACTACTACTCTACCGGTCTCCTTATTACACCGTGCTAAAAAGAAAACAAGATGCTAGACTAGACTACGGATCACAAGATCTTATCTATCTTCAAACTTGTTCTTGCTGTCTTGCTTTCTTGTCGGATGGTGTTTCTTCCGGTGCTTCTCTTTTCTGACAATTGCTGGTGATGACACTGGCCTTTTACTTTTCCGAATACCAGTATTCATCATTTTGTTCTGTCCGCTGAGGATGCAGCTTTCTTCATTCTGCTGGGGATTTTTGTTGTAACCTTCTGCCTTCCGGTGGGTTACTGCTTGATCTTGAAAGATGTTCCTCTGTTCTACAGGCGGGCTTCTGACTTCTTCATTCTTCAACACATAACAACCTCCGTTCTACAGGCGGGCTCCTGACTTCATCATCTTGAATTTAACAACCTCCGTTTTACAGGCGGGCTCCTGACTTCTTCTATCTTGAATTTGACGACCTCCGTTCTATAGGCGGGCTCCTGACTTCTTCAACTTCAACATATGACAACCTCCGTTCTACAGGAGGGTTCCTGACATCATCAATCTTCGACATATAACAACCTTTGTTCTACAGGCGGACTCCTGACTTCATCATTTTTCAACATATAGCAACCTCCGTTCTACAGGCGGGCTCCTGACTTCATCATCTTGAACATATAACAACCTCTGTTCTACAGGCGGGCTCCTGACTTCATCAATCTTCAACATATAACAACCTCCGTTCTACAGGCGGGCTCCTGAATTCTTCAACTTCAACATATGACAACCTCCGTTCTACAGGCGGGTTCCTGACTTCATCAATCTTCGACATATAACAACCTCCGTTCTACAGGCGGGCTCCTGACTTTATCATTTTTCAACATATAGAAACCTCTGTTCTACAGGCGGGCTCCTGACTTCTTCATCTTTGACATACAACAACCTCTGTTCAACAGGAGGGCTCCGGACTTCATCAATCTTCAACATATAACAACCTCCGTTCTACAAGTGGGCTCCTGACTTCTTCATTTTTCAACATATAACAACCTCCGTTCTACAGGCGGGCTCCTGACTTCTTCATCTTCGACATACAACAACCTCCGTTCTACAGGCGAGTTCCTGACTTCATCATTTTGAACATATGACAACCTCCTTTCTACAGGCGGGCTCCTGACTTCTTCATTTTTCAACATATAACAACCTCTGTTCTACAGGCGGGCTCCTGACTTCTTCATCTTCGACATACAACAACCTCCGTTCTATAGGCGGGCTCCTGACTTCTTCATCTTGAACATATAACAACCTCCGTTCTACAGGCGGGCTCCTGACTTCTTCAACTTCTTAAAATTTAATTCAGCCTCCATTCTCCAGGCGGGCTCCTGACTTCAACAACTTTCTCAAAATAATTCAGCCTCCATTCTCCAGGCGGGCTCCTGACTTCAACAACTTAAATGTAACACCTCCATTCTCCAGGCGGGCTCCTAACTTTAACAATTTCTTCAAAATAATTCAGCCTCCATTCTCCAGGCGGGCTCCTCACTTCAACAATTTCTTCAAAAATAATTTAGCCTCCGTTCTCCAGGCGGGCTCCTGACTTCTACAACTTTCCTAAAAATAATTTAGCCTCCGTTCTCCAGGCGGGCTCCTGACTTCGGCAACTTCTTAAAATAAATCAGCCTCTATTCTCCAGGTGGGCTCCTGACTTCGGCAACTTCTTAAAATAAATCAGCCTCTATTCTCCATGCGGGCTCCTGACTTCAACAACTTTTCTCAAAATAATTTAGCCTCCGTTCTCCAGGCGGGCTCCTGACTTCTACAACTTTCCTAAAAATAATTTAGCCTCCGTTCTCTAGGCGGGCTCCTGACTTCCACAACTTCTTAAAATAAATCAGCCTCAATTCTCCAGGCGGGCTCCTGACTTCAACAACTTTTTTTCAAAAAATTATCACCTCCATTCTCCAGGCGGGCTCCTGACTTCAACAACTTCTTATTGAGAGAAAAGTTTCGTAATGAGAGAAAATTTTCTACCCCAGTTTGATAATATGCTTTGTGACTCTGTCTTCCTGTGGTCAATAATATTTCTTTTCCCTGTTTCAAATCAAAGAAAAATTTGTTAGTTTAACATGAGGCGAGTGGTCGTGCCACTTCTGCTGAGGATGGTTTTCCCCTTTTCTTTTCCTTGCATTGCTATAAAACTTGCTAGGGAGAATATTGATTGTTGGGGCTGATATTCCCGCTGGGGATGGTTGTCGTTTCTCTTCCTTCCCCACTCCGTGTCGTCCGACCATTGTGGAGCTTAATCGAGAATCTGTCAGAGTTGTCCTTGTATCTCGCAAATCTGCTACGGATCATCTTGGAATTTGATCCATAACTTCCCTTGGAAATTTGGGCCTCTTAGGATCTAGACCCATTCATCATTTGGTCTTGCGACAAACTTCTTTTCGTTTTGTCGCCTTATCTTTGGCTTGTCCCTTTCGTATTTCGCCTTGCACCATTTTGGCAATTGGTAGTAAACTCTGAAAATTTCAAAAATAAACTGTTGGGGGAGAAATAAAATCTTTTAAACCAAGAAATAAAAGAGTGATAAAAAAGATAGAAAAAGAAGTCTTTCTGAACAAACGCTAGGGGACAGAGAAAAGAAAAGAACTTATCTGAATGATATAACCAATCCCAACGATCATGTCGTGCATTCCAGATCAATCAACCCAGTCTATTTGTATCGATCAATCTTTCGGATGGCCTCATCTCGCTAGGGATAAATGAATATTCGACTTTTGTCAAAGGCGGACCCTTTCCGCCAATCTTGCCTTGTCGCATCATAGTGCCCTTCGAGGGGTTTTCACTAATAAGACTCTCTCATTTCTCTCAACTCCCGTCGTCTCATGGTGCCTGTGAAGGTTTTCACCAATAAGACTCTCTCATTTTATTTTATTTTTCAACTGGGGATTGGAGCGTGTCGATACGACGCTCTTTGTTGGGGATTCTTTTAGCTATCAATTCGTTTCCAGTTTATGATCATCTTCTCTGTTGGGGATCAGAGTGTTGTTCCCGACTTCCACGTGCATGAACTTGGCACTTCTCGAATACTGATCGGGAGGTCTTTTTTGGACATCAATATGGGTTTTTTGTGTATGGCTAAAAAAGGGAAAAGGGGTATCAAAAGGCTCAAAATAATTTTGACGGGTAAAACATTACAACTATTGAAATCAAACTTTCTTTCCCAAAATTATAAACACAACTTCTGCCCCAGTTTTCTTGCTTGGGGATTCTTATTTTTGTTACACTATGACCGAGCCGTGAGGCGCCTACGTATCCTTCTTTGAGGAATCAGGTCAAACGTAGTTCCCACGTTCTTTGTTTTTTTTCTTTCTTGTGATTTTTCTTTTGTCTTTATCAGTGTTTTTCTCTCTTTTTATATTTTATTTTAATTACTGATTCCAAAAGAGGGATATGAAAGAATAAATGAGGCTCAAAAGGGAAAGCAAGGTTAAAGTGTTTTGATAGAAGAAAGAATTGCCTCCGTCATTTCATTCTCCGATAAATGCCAATCCACAAACAAATATCAATTACAATCAAAAGGGATCACACATAATATCTCTTAACTGCGTCGGAATTGATAGCCATGTCGACGCATTTTCCTTCGATATCCATTAAACATAGAGTGCCATTGGACAATACTCTGGTTACAATGAATGGTCCTTGCCAATTCGGGGCGAACTTGCCCTTTGCTTCCGTTTGGTGTGGCAGGATTCGTTTCAACACTTGTTGCCCCACTTCAAATTTTCTAGGGCGCACCCTCTTGTTGTAGGCTCTTGCCATTCTCCTTTGATATAACTGGCCATGACACACAGCTGCCAATCTCTTTTCATCAATCAAGCTCAACTGTTCCAAACGGGTTTTGACCCACTCATCATCATCAATCTCAGCCTTGGCGACAATCCGAAGGGATGGAATTTCCACTTCCTCCGGTATCACTGCTTCAGTTCCATACACCAACAAATAAGGGGTTGCACCTACTGAAGTCCGGACGGTAGTGCGATAACCCAACAATGCGAATGATAATTTTTCATGCCATTGCCTGGATCCTTCTACCATCTTCTCAGTATCTTCTTGATGTTCTTGTTGACCGCTTCAACAGCTCCATTTGCCTTGGGACAATATGGTATGGAATTACGGTGTGTAATCTTAAACTGTTCGCATACTTCTCTCATCAAACTGCTGTTAAGATTAGCACCATTGTCCGTGATTATCACTTTCAGGATCCCAAATCTACAGATGATATGGGAATGGACAAAATCCACCACTGCCTTCATGGTTACTGACTTGAAAGTTTTGGCTTCAACCCACTTAGTAAAATAATCGATGGCCACCAGAATGAACCTGTGACCGTTCGAAGCTGCCGGCTCAATAGGCCCAATGACGTCCATCCCCCATGCCACAAATGGCCACGGTGCTGACATTGTGTGCAATTCCGTTGGTGGAGAATGAATTAGATCGCCGTGTATCTGACACTGATGGCATTTCCGAACGAATTTGATACAATCATGCTCCATGGTGAGCCAATAATACTCTGCTCGAAGAATCTTCTTCGCCAATACATATCCGCTCATATGGGGCCCACAAACTCCAGCATGTACCTCTGTCATAACCGTCGTGGCTTGACTGGCGTCTATACATCTCAGCAATCCCAAATCTGTGGTTCTCTTGTATAACACTCCTCCACTGAGGAAGAAACCACTAGACAATCGCCGAATGGCTCTTTTTTGGTCTCCGGTGGCCTGCTCCGGGTATATCCCCATCCTGAGATACTCTTTGACGTCATAAAACCATGGCTCACCATCCACTTCTTCCTTTATCATGTTGCAATAGGCATGCTGATCGTGAACCTGGATGTGCAATGGGTCAACATGAATTTTGTCTGGGTGGTGCAACATTGATGCTAAAGTGACCAATGCATCGACAACCTCATTGTGAACTCTCGGGATGTGTCTGAACTCTACTGATCGAAATCGCTTGCTCAGATCGTGCAAACATTATCGATATGGTATGAGCTTCAAATCTCGTGTTTCCCATTCACCCTAAATTTGATGCACCAGGAGGTCCGAGTCTCCCAAGACCAAGACGTCCTGGACATCCATGTCTGCCGCTAATCGCAAACCCAAAATGTATGCCTCATACTCAGCCATGTTGTTGGTACAATAGAAACGCAGTTGAGCTGTAACAGGGTAATGATGTCCTGTTTCAGAAATAAGCACTGCTCCTATTCCAACTCCCTTCGCATTTGCGGCTCCATCAAAGAAAAGCTTCCAACCGGGTTCCTCATGTAACTCCAACTCATCTATCTGCATTACTTCCTCGTCGGGAAAATACGTCCTCAACGGCTCGTATTCCTTGTCAACAGGATTCTCTGCCAAGTGATCTGCCAACGCTTGGGCCTTCATGGCTGTCCTCGTCACATAGACGATATCGAACTCCGTGAGTAATATTTGCCATTTTGCTAACCTTCCTGTGGGCATAGGTTTTTGGAAAATATACTTTAATGGATCCAAACGGGAAATGAGATAAGTAGTATATGAGGATAAATAATGTTTCAACTTCTGGGCCACCCAGGTTAGGGCGCAACATGTCTTCTCGAGTTGAGTGTACTTAACCTCATATACTGTAAACTTCTTGCTGAGATAATAGATGGCTTGCTCTTTTCTTCCCGTAATGTCGTGTTGCCCCAACATGCAACCAAAAGAATTCTCCAAGACCGTCAGATAAAGAATTAACGGTCTTCCCGTCTCAGGGGAACCAATACAGGTGGATTTGATAAATATTCTTTGATCTGGTCGAATGCCACCTGGCATTCCGCCGTCCATCCTATTGCAGCATCCTTCTTCAACAGCTGAAAAATTTGTTCACAGGTTGCTGTGAGTTGAGCAATAAATCTGCTGATGTAATTCAACCTTCCCAACAGACTCATTACTTCTGTCTTGTTCTTCGGCGGTGGCAACTCTGGGATAGATTTGATTTTTGATGGATCCAGTTCAATACCTCGCCGACTGACAATGAATCCCAAAAGCTTCCCAGATGGAACACCAAATGTGCATTTGGCTGGGTTGAGCTTAATATCATACCTTCGAAGTCTTTGAAAGAACTTCCTTAGGTCTGCTACGTGGTCTTCCTGATGCTTGGACTTTATGATTACATCGTCTACGTACACTTCAATTTCTTTGTGTATCATGTCATGAAACACAGTGGTCATTGCTCTCATGTACGTTGCCCCAACATTCTTCAAACCAAATGGCATTACCCGGTAGTAATAAGTTCCCCACAGCGTAATGAAGGCTGTCTTTTCCGCATCTTCCTTATCCATCAGAATCTGATGATACCCAGCATAGCAATCCACAAAAGATCCGATCTCACGCCTGGCACAATTGTCGATCAAGATATGGATGTTGGGTAAAGGAAAGTTGTCTTTAGGCTTGCCCTATTCAGATTGCGGTAGTCGACGCACACCCTGATCTTTCCATCTTTCTTTGGTACCGACACCACATTAGCCAACCAATCAGGATATCGAGTGACACGAATAACCTTTGCTTGTAGCTGCTGTCACACCTCCTTTTTCCTCCCCCCGAGGGTACAAAGAGTTTTTCCAATTAAAAGACAATCGAAATGGGATTTGTTTATTTATTTCAGAGTCGCCACTTGGGAGATTTAGGGTGTCCCAAGTCACCAATTTAATCCCGAATCGAGGAAAAGAATGAATCTGTTTAACAGTCTGTGAACCAGAAATCCGGATAAGGAATTCTGTTAACCCGGGAGAAGGTATTAGGCATTCCCGAGTTCCGTGGTTCTAGCACGGTCGCTCAACTGTTGCATTTAACTATTATCTGATTTTTACATGAATAACCTATGTGCTGATTCTACTTTTTATTGCTTTTACATATACATATTTATTCGAGAGAGTGAACGCCGTTTAAAGTATGTTTTCGGATTGCGCCGCATCAAATGAACCCGCAATCTTAGGCACACTTTATTCAACGTCTTAGGATTTGGATTCGGGCCGCATAAAATGCCCACCCATATTTAGGAATGTAATTTACTAAAGTCGCGCCTAAAGATTCTAGCGCGTTATTATCTTTTGGGAGGGCCGTGAAATTCGTTAAACGGCCCTTCCCGACTTAAAAAAAATTCTTAAACCTTTACTGAGGGTCCTGCAATTTTTATTTATTATTATTTTTTTTGTTTTTTATTTGACGAAGCTCGTCTCATTTATTTATTTATTTATTTATTTATTTATTAAAAGGAAGGAAAGTAACTACATTTCTATTTTTATTTATCTCTAAATAAAGAAAAATCCTGGTTAATTACATACTAAAAAAAAACCATAACTTATTTAATTAATAGATTACAACAGATGTTAACGAAAATTATACTTGAACTTGTAAAAATGGAAAATTATTTCACGCCTTATTCCATAAGCTAATGTTACTAAAAATGGAATTATGTATATATAAAAAAACATACAAGATTGACTAACGTTACTACAATTAGCCATTTTTAACTGTGGTGAGGTTAACTAAATGATCAAAGCTATAGACTAATTCATTAACACTAATGGATTCACAATTTAACTATACTAAATGCTTATTGAAACTACTCTACATTAGTGTAAGTATACTTAAATTATTAATACATAAAATTATCGACTACGACCTTTATTTATTTATTTATTTATTTACCTTATTATTATTATTGGAGCTATAATGTTGACACTACCCAAACACCTTACATTTACATTTTTATCAAGTCCACAATCTATCTATGTGAGATTATTTGTAATATGAATTAATGCCAATACTGATGAGAGTATAATCACTTAAGAGGACTAATGGAAATTAGTTTTGACAATCTAAACGAAATACTAATCGGGTTTTGACTAAGTACTTTTATCTCGTTTATGGACTACTTGAATATATGCATGGAAACAAACAACTAACTAGAGATATGCTACTTATCATGATTTACCCCATTAATCTGACAAAATTGAAAGGTTCATGCTATATCAGCGCATGACCATTTATACGATTCCTTCTCTTTTTAGTCCAATTATACAAAAAAAAAAAATTAAAACAGTTCACAAAGAAAATAACTGAATAGACCAGATTGTCTACTATCTACTTTATTGAAGCGGTTGGATTTTATTGTTGCATTTCAACTTCAAAGCTCTATCACTACAAGATTCGAATGTGTACCTGGAATTTGAATTACAAATAGAGAAAAGAGGTCAGGAGCAACAATGTACAGCAGTAGCACAGCAATAGAATCCCACAGCAAATAACAGCAACAAAACCCAGCAATAACCAGTGTAACAATGGTCAGAACCAAACTGAAAAACCCCGGAAAGCCTGACTGAAAATTCAGTAGCACTAAAGGCAATCCACAGAAAGCAGTAACAAAGTTCTGATTTTAGTAGTAAAGAAAAGGACCTCACTTTCAATTTTTTAGCTCTCAAAGACTGACTTTTAATTCTGAAAAAAAATTAGCCTATTTCTCACTTTGAAGTTTTGAAAATTTTTCTTCTCTCAATTTTTTTCAGTCCACTATCTCTATATCAACTCCTCCTATTTATAGGCTAGAACTAAACATTATTTATTCAAAGTTTTTCACTTTCAACCTGTACATTCCCACCCATGTGCATCTATACACTTTTATCATTAATCTCATGCTTATTTTCTGATTTTCCACCCTTAAAGATACCAGACAGGGTGTATTCTGCACTACTAATTCCCTTTTCATTAAATAATTCCTTAATTTAATTATTCACTGAATATTCAACTGGCAGACTACTAACACTAAACATTTTAAATCTTTTAAACACCCAAAAATACCCCTGAAAATCCTTTATTATTATTGCATTGCCCTCACTCTTAACAATCTGTATTTAAACCTCTCTGATTTATAACTACACCAAATCACTATACAGCTACAACCAATCCTTAAATCAAATTTACACAAATGATTCAAGTATCAAAACAAACTAAAGAAGTGATTCAGGTTGTATTCGTCCAAACAAAGCAGTCATAAACTATCTTTTCGATGAAGTTGCTCAAAGCGAATGTAGCTTATAACGCACACTCAAACAAAAGAAGAAAACCTTGACCAAATAAAAAGGTCTTGAAGAAGAAGAAGAGTTAATGAACAAAACAAGATTACAAAATAACACTTTAAACAAAGAATCAGTAATCCGAAAAAATAGAATGAACGAAACAAGATTACGAACAACACTTAAAACGAAAAACCCTAACAGAAAATAAATCAAATGAACTAAATAATCTTGAAAGAAAAAATCTAAAACTTGAACGAACCCAAGTCGAACTCGGAGTTGAACTATTGGAGGTCGAACGGACTGTTTTGTGGACGTTGAAAAAGGACGAAGCAGAAGCTGGATGTTTTGGACTGGCGACGCAAATGGAGGGACGAGGGTGGTGATCGTGAGGGGGACAGCAGCGGCAGTAGCTGGACTCGCTGCTGCCATGGTCGACGGGGCAGCAGCAGCGACAGGTCGCGAGGAGCAGCGGCAACGGCAGTGGTCGTGAGGAGCAGCAGCAGCAACACTGCTCGCTGCATGGTGGTGACGCGACGGGGAACAGCAGGGTGGTGTCGAGGTCGACGGGGGCAGCGGGGTTTGGTCGAATAGCTGGAGGTAGTGTCGTTGGTTATGGAGATGGCGAACGACGCAGCAGCAGTTGCTGCTGCTCGACGGGGGAGGGGGGGTGAGCCTTTTTTGGTTTCGTTTCTTCTTCTTCAAAATGAAGAAGAAGATGAACAGTTGCAAAACTCCTTTTCTTTTCGTTTGGTCCGTGCATGTGCATCCCTCTTTTCCTTTTTTACAAACGTGTAAGTCCCTTTCCTCTTTCTTAAAAAATTGTTTGCTTTTAAAATTCTTTCAATCCTTTCTTTTCTCACGTTTTGTCTCCCCTTGTCAAAAAATTTCAGCCTTTTAAATTTCCCATCTCCCATGTGTTTCGTCTTTGTTCAAAGGACATGGACCCCACGTGTGTAGTGGTCCAAGACATGTGTCCCCCATGCGCGGTGGGGTTCCCCATGTATGGTGTTCCGTCCGTGTTCCTCACGCGTGTCCCCCATGTGTGGTGGGCTCGGATTATTATAGGCTAAGTCCGAAAATTAGGCCTAAAAACGGGTAGTTTGAACCCAAATATTATTCTTTTGCCTGGACCCGAAAATAAAACACGATGTTATTCAATTAATCCTATGCAAGCAAAATAATTACAAAAATAAGACTAACTTTTAAAACAAAACTATTTCTTTCTTCTTTTTTTTTTAGTATTTTTTCAAGATTAAAATAGCTACAAAGCATAAATAAAACTATTTTTGTCATTTTCATTTTTATATAAAGTACTATTTTTTGTATTTTTCAAGATTTAAATGGCTACAAAACGTTAATAACTCTTTTTTTTTTTGTAATTTTCGAAATTATACAACGATAAAAATATAAAGTACTATTTCTATATTTTTTAAGTTTAAAATGACTACAAAACATTAATAAAACTATATTTTTTATAATTTTCGAAATTATATAAAGTATAAAAATAAGGTACTTTTTTTTGTATTTTTTTCAAGTTTATGAGAAATACATAAGCTAAAATTTACATATATATTTTTTGTAATTTTTCTTTTGCGACGAAATAAGGTAAAATAGTCAAAATACCTATATTAGACTCAATTCAAATATTAACGTTTTGTAGCCCTCTTTTTTTCTTTCTTTTTTTTATTTTTTGATAAAACTAAAATTCTAAATTGAGCTACAAACTAAATTAACTCCAAAATACTAATTAAACTCCTAACAAAAATTATCATACACAATTAAACACCAATTAAAACAAAAATTGCATAATTTGACATTAAATGCTAACAATGCAAAATATTCCTATTTTTGTGCCTTTCATTTTTTGTAAAACAAACTTAATTAAATACTAAATGAAAATGTGATATATTTTATATTTTTATTAATTAAAACAAATAAACATGCACTCGTAAAAATACAGATAATTATACAAAAATACCACAAAAATAACAAAAATTGCACACAAAGGAAAATTATTTTATTTTGAATTTTTTGAGAGTAATTCTTTCATAGGGCAAAAAATCACGTGTTTACAGCTGCCCCTCTTTGCCCGAAAACACGAAGGGTTTTCGTGCAAAGATAAAATGAGCGATTTTTTGCCCATCCGAGTACTCCGTGTGAAGCATTTTTTGAAAGATTTGACCGAACCTTTGCTTCAGAGGTTTCCTACATATCCTGGGCTAAACAGGAATCAGGTCAATGTAGTTCGGGAAGTCTTGGTAGCTGGGACTACCGGAGAACTGTGGTTCTGCTGTTACTGCTGTTGTATACTGTTACCACTGCCTTACTGATCTCCTTATTACACCGTATCCAAAAGAAAACAAGAAAATCAGAAGCTAGGCTAGCCTATGGATCACAAGATCTTATCTATTTTCAACTTGTCTTTGTTGTCTTGCTTTCTTGTCGGCTTGTGTTTCTTCCGCCGCTTCTTTCTTCCGAAAACTTGGGGATGACACTGACCTTTTGCTTTTCTGAATCCCAGTCCTCACTATCTTGCTCGGTCTGCTGGGATATGGCTTCCTCCACTAAACTTTCAGAGGTTTCTCTGGGGATATGGCTTTTCCTCATCAGATTTGTTATGCTGGGAACAATTGAGGCTCAAAGGCCGCTTTTTTTGAGATTTGTCTTATTTTCCCTTTGACTTATGCGCTTGAATTTCTGCTGGACTTCTCATTGTAACATTCTGCCTTCTTTCTGATTTCTGAATTTGGACTTATGTTGGGACCTCTTGCTGCAACCTTCTACTTCCCGGTGTTAGGGATTTCTGTTGTAACCTTCTGCCTTTCGGAGGGGTTACTCATTTCAAGACCTGAAGTATAAGACTGAAAAGTATTCCTCTCGTTATACAGGTGGGCGCCTGAAACAAAATGTAAAGACTGAAAAGTATTCCTCTCGCTATACAGGTGGGCGCCTGATTCATGAAATGTAAAGACTGAAAAGTATTCCTCTCGTTATACAGGTGGGCGCCTGATTCATGAAATGAAAAACAGAAATGTATACCCTCATTATACTGGTGGGCGGCCTAGGACATGAAATGAAAATAGAAAAGTATACCCTCATTATACTGGTGGGTTACCTAGAACACGAAATGTAAAGACTAAAATGTATACCCTCAATATACTGGTGGGCGACCTAGGACATGGAATGTAAAGACAGAATTGTATACCCTCATTATACTGGTGGACGACCTAGGACAGGAAATAAAAATGCATACCCTCATTATACTAGTGGGCGACCTAGGACATGAAATGAAAAATGCATACCCTCATTATACTGGTGAGCGACCTAGGACAGGAAATGAAAAAATGCATACCCTCATTATACTGGTGGGCGACCTAGGACATGGAATGAAAAATGCGTACCCTCATTATACTGGTGGGCGACCTAGGACAAGAAATGAAATATAACTGCATACCCTCATTATACTGGTGGGCGACCTAGGACATGGAATGAAAAATGCGTACCCTCATTATACTGGTGGGCGACCTAGGACATGAAATGTAAAGACGGAATTGTATACCCTCATTATACTTGTGGGCGACCTAGGACAGGAAATGAAAAATGCATACCTTCATTATACTGGTGGGCGACCTAGGACGTGAAATGTAAAGACAGAATTGTATACCCTCATTATACTGGTGGGCGACCTAGGACAGGAAATGAAAAATGCATACCCTCGTTATACTGGTGGGCGACCTAGGACATGAAAATAAAAATAAAAAAAATGCATTTGGATTTGTTTCCTCGTTCCTCCGAGAAAATGTTTTAACAACGGCAAAAAAATCATTTCTGCCCCGGTTTTGGTGACCTTCTTTGTGGTGTGTTTTCTGCCATCATCAACCTTTGTTTTCCTGTAAAAATCAAAGAAAACTTTGTTAGTTTTAACATGGTGAGTGATGATACCACTCCTGCTGGGGGATGATTTTTCCTTTCCACTTTCCCTTGCTCTGTGCTCCCAAAACTGGTTGGGGATAAAGTTGCTTGCTGGGGATGATATTCCTGCTGGGGATGGTATTTCACTTATCTCTTCCCCGCTTTTGTTTCAAAACATGCTGGGGGAGTTCTCTTCAACTCCAAAACTACTCCCTTAAAAGTTTATTTTCTCCCAGCACTGCAGGGCATAAAATATTATCATCTGGGGATAACGTTATTGAGGATAAGACTGTTAGGGTTATCTTGTTGCGGATTTATTCTCTCTCCCTCTTTCCCCCTTTCTGTTTTGTCTGACCCCCTTGGACCTCGGTCAGTGATCTATCGAAGTTCTGCCGGGGATATTTTTGGAACTTGGTTCATAAGTCTTTAAACCTCTGATTCCCGCTTTTTTTCATGTTCCCCTTAACTTTCCAGGACAGTTTGTCATTTGGTTTTACAACAAACGCCTTTTGTCTTATTGTCTTGACTTTGGCCTGTCCCCTTCATATTTTGCTTTGTACCCTTTCGGCCCCTGGTAGTAAACTCTAAAAAAAATCCTTTTCGAAACAAATTTCTGGAAAAAATTTTCTTAGACAAAGGAAATGAAAAGATAGAAAGAGAGAAAAAATCTTCCTGAGCAAACCCTGGGGGAGAAGAAAAGGAAAGAACTTATCTGGACGGTATGACTGGTCTCAACGATCATGTCATGCATTACGGATTAATCAACCCAGTCTATTTGTATCAATCAATATTCCTAATGGCCTCACTTGCTGGGGATAAATAGGTGCTCACCTCTTCGCAAATCCAGACCCTTTTTGCCAATCTATCTTGTTGTCTTATATTGCCCTTCGAGGGGTTTTCACTAATAAGACTCTCTCCTTTCCCTCAGCTCTCGTCGCCTTATAGTGCCTGTGAAGGTTTTCACCGATAAGACTCTGTCGTTTCATTTCTCTCATCTTTCGTCGCCTTACGGTGCCTGTGAAGGTTTTCACCGATAAGACTCTCTCATTTTATTTTATTTTTTATTTTTATTTTTCAGCGGGGAATTGGAGTGTTGCCGATATGACTCTCTCTTCTGGAGATTCTTTTCGGCTATCAATTCATTTCCAGTTTATGACCCTCTTCTTGCTGGGGATTAGTGCATTATTCTCGGCTTCCATTTGCCTGACTTGCCACTTCTCGGATATTGATCGGAAGGTCTTTTTTGGACAACGATGTTGGTTTCGGTGTGGGGCTAAAAGAAAGGCTATAAAAAGTTCAAAATAACTTTGATGGGTGAACTACTACAACTCTTGGAATCAAACCCTTTTTGAAACTTTAAAACCTAACTTCTGCCCCAGTTTTCTTTGCTTGGGGGATTTTATTTTTGGTACACTATGTTGAACTATGCACACTGTGACCGAGCCATGAGGCGACTACGTAACCTCTTTGAGGAATCAGGTCAAACGTAGTTCCCACTGATTCCTTTTTCTTGTGATCTTTATCTTTCTTTCTTCTTCTTTTTTTCTTTTAATTTCTCTTTTTTTTAAAATCTTTTTCTCATTAGTGATTCCAAAAGAAGGGTATGAAAGAATAACTTAAGGCTCAAAAGGGGAAAGCAAGGGTTAAAAGTGTTTGGATAGAAGAAAGAATTGCCTCAGTCATTTCATTATCCAATAAGTACCAAATACAAACAAACGAACCAATAACTACCATAATCAAAGAAACTACGCATAATATCTTTTGACTGCATCAGAATTGATAGCCATGTCGACACATCTTCCCTCGATATCTGTTAGACACAAAGCACCGTTGGACAACACTCTGGTCATGATATAAGGCCCTTGCCAATTTGGGGCGAACTTGCCTTTTGCTTCGACCTGATGCGGGAGGACCCGTTTCAATACTTGCTGCCCTACTTCAAATTTTCTGGGGCACACCTTCTTATTGTATGCTCTTGCCATTCTTTTCTGATACAACTGGCCATGACACACTACTGCCAATATTTTTTCATCTATTAAGTTCAGCTGCTCCAGTCGAGCTTTGACCCATTCATCATCATCAATCTCGGCTTCAGCGACAATTCGGAGGGACGGAATTTCGACCTCCGCTGGTATTACTGCTTCAGTCCCGTATACCAACAAATAAGGAGTTGCACCTATTGAAGTACGAACAGTAGTGCGGTATCCCAACAATGCAAATGGTAGCTTTTCATGCCATTGTCTGGATCCTTCAACCATTTTCCTCAATATCTTCTTTATGTTTTTGTTGGCTGCCTCAACTGCTCCATTCGCCTTGGGCCGATACGGGGTGGAATTACGGTGTGTAATCTTAAACTGTTCACATACTTCTCTCATCAAGTTGCTGTTAAGATTAGCACCATTGTCCGTGATTATTACTTTCGGGATCCCAAATCTACAGATGATATGGGAATGGACAAAATCCACCACTGCCTTCTTGGTTACTGACTTGAAAGTTTTGGCTTCAACCCACTTAGTGAAATATTCGATGGTTACCAGAATGAATTTGTGACCATTCGAAGCTGCCGGCTCAATAGGCCCAATGACATCCATCCCCCATGCCACAAATGGCCATGGTGCTGACATTGTGTGTAATTCCGTTGGTGGAGAATGAATCAGATATCCGTGTATCTGACACTGATGGCATTTTCGTACGAAACTGATACAATCATGCTCCATAGTGAGCCAATAATATCCCGCTCGCAGAATCTTCTTTGCCAATACATATCCGCTCATATGAGGCCCACAGACTCCAGCATGTACCTCTGTCATCACTTTCGTGGCTTGACCCGCATCAATACATCTCAGTAATCCCAGATCTGGGGTTCTTTTGTACAACATTCCTCCACTGAGGAAAATCCATTTGCCAGTCGTCGAATGGCTCTCTTTTGATCTCCGGTTGCCTGCTCCGGATATATCCCCATCCTGAGGTATTCCTTGACGTCATAAAACCATGGCTCGCCATCCACTTCTTCCTCTATCATGTTGCAATAAGCATGTTGATCACGAACCTGAATATGCAACGGGTCAACATGGATCTTGTCTGGATGGTGCAACATCGATGCTAAAGTGGCCAAGGCATCGACAACCTCATTGTGAACTCTCGGGATGTGTCTGAACTCCACTGATCGAAATCGCTTGCTCAGATCGTGCAAACATTGTCGATATGGTATAAGTTTTAAATCCCGTGTTTCCCATTCACCCTGGATCTGATGTACTAGGAGGTCCGAGTCTCCCAAGACCAAGACGTCCTGAACATCCATGTCTGCAGCCAATCGTAGTCCCAAAATGCATGCCTCATATTCAGCCATGTTGTTGGTACAATAGAAACGTAGCTGAGCTGTAACAGGATAGTGATGTCCTGTTTCCGAAATAAGTACTGCTCCTATTCCAACTCCTTTTGCATTTGCAGCCCCATCGAAGAAAAGCTTCCACCCTGGTTCCTCTTTCAGTTCTAACTCCTCTATATGCATCACTTCTTCATCTGGAAAATACGTCCTCAAAGGCTCGTATTCTTCATCAATAGGATTCTCAGCCAAGTGATCGGCCAATGCTTGGGCTTTCATGGCCGTCCTCGTCACATAGACAATGTCGAACTCTGTGAGTAATATCTGCCATTTTGCCAATCTTCCTGTGGGCATAGGCTTCTGGAAAATATACTTCAAAGGATCCAGGCGTGAAATAAGGTAAGTAGTATGTGACGACAGATAATGCTTAAACTTCTGTGCTACCCAAGTTAGAGCACAACATGTCTTCTCAAGTTGAGTGTACTTATTCTCATAGACTGTAAACTTCTTGCTGAGATAATAGATGGCTTGCTCTTTCCTTCCTGTGATGTCGTGTTGCCCCAACACGCAACCAAACGAATTCTCCAGGACTATCAGATAAAGAATTAATGGCCTCACTGGCTCAGGTGGAACCAACACAGGTGGATTGGACAGATACCCTTTAATCTGGTTGAAAGCCTCTTGACACTGCTCCGTCCAGTTTACCGCAGCGTCTTTCTTCAACAGCCGAAATATGGGTTCACAAGTCGCCGTGAGTTGAGCGATGAACCTGCTGATGTAATTTAGTCTCCCCAACAGACTCATTACCTCTATTTTGTTCTTTGGTGGTGGTAAATCTTGGATGGATTTTATCTTGGATGGATCCAATTCAATACCTCGTCGACTGACGATGAATCCTAATAGCTTTCTTGATGGAACCCCAAAGGCGCATTTGGCCGGGTTGAGCTTAATATCATACCTTCGAAGTCTTTGAAAAAATCTCCTTAGGTATGCTACATGGTCTTCCTGATGCCAAGACTTTATGATCACATCATCTACGTACACTTCAATTTCTTTGTGTATCATGTCGTGAAACACAGTAGTCATTGCTCGCATGTACGTTGCCCCAGCATTCTTCAGTCCAAACGGCATGACCCGGTAGCAGTAAGTCCCCCATGGTGTGATGAAAGCTATCTTTTCCGCATCTTCTTCGTCCATTAAGATCTGATGATATCCTGCATAGCAGACCACAAAGGATCCGATCTCGCGCCCAGCGCAATTATCGATCAGGATATGGATGTTGGGCAATGGAAAATTATCCTTAGGACTTTCTTTGTTGAGATTGTGATAGTCGACGCATACCCTGATTTTCCCATCCTTCTTCGGCACTGGTACCACATTGGCCAACCACTCGGGATATCGAGTGACCCGAATGACCTTCGCCTGCAGCTGCTTAACCACCTCTTCTTTGATCTTCACACTTATCTCTGTTTTAAATTTCCTTAGCTTTTGCTTGACCGGAGGGTATGTCGGGTCAGTGGGCAATTTGTGAACCACTAGATTGGTGCTTAATCCCGGCATATCATCATATGACCATGCGAAAACATCTTTGAATTCCACGAGAGTTTTGATCAATTCCTCCCTAACATTTGGCTCAATGTGGATGCTGATTTTGGTTTCTCTGACATTATCAGCGTCCCCTAGATTCACAATCTCAGTGTCATTCAGATTAAGCTCGGGTTTCTCTTCAAATTGGAATAGTTCTCGGTTTATTTCTTCGAAGACTTCATCCTCGTCATATTCAGACTAATTGTCACGATCGCCCTCTTGTATCATTAAGTCGGAGTTGGATTGATTTATTAGACTAGGTCGAAGATCCGCTGTGCATGCCATGTCATTAGAACCAGTAAAAAGAAAACTGTTCAGAAAGAAAAAGAACAAAACAGAAATCAAAACGAGGCAAAAGAAGAATTTTATTAAAATTTGGGATAACAGGGTTCACACTTTTACAAAAAAAAAATGAAATTTAGATTACACCCTGGAATAATCCGAAACAAGAAAACAAAAAATCAAAGCCTACTACCAGGACTCCCCCCGGATAGGAAGAGGAGTAACCGTCCAATTGTTGGTTTTGGCCTCAGGCCCCATAAACTGTATGTCTGCTCCGCTAGAACTCTCTCCAACTTCTACCATATTGACATCAGCGAATAGCCTCTCGAAACTCTGATTCAAGTCCCCGTCCATCCCAATCAATGGTCCGAGAATTTTTGGGACCGGTGACCCCTTGGCATTTGCTCTAACAAAAGATCTTGAGAGACGTGGCACAGGTTTGGGAAGAAACAAAATTTTCTTCTTCATTTTCCGCGCTCGCTTTACATCTGCCACAGTCGGTTTGAATCCCAACCCAAAGGTCTCCAAATTCTTGGGCAAGGAAACAGGTGGGACAATCCCCTGAAGCTCAACCCCCAGGCCTTTTCCCGGCACAAACCCATTACCCAGCATTTCCGAAACCATCATGACCGTTGCGGAAGCTACCCTAGGGTGCTGAATGATCTCACCTTCGGAAATCTTGTTTGCCGACACTGCATCGAAAATCTGGTAAACCCAGGGACCTTTGTCATCATTGGTCTCTATGAAAGGTACAATGGCGCTTCCCATGGTGCACGCAGTGTCCTCGCCGTGCAGTACGATCTCTTATCTATCCCACTCGAACTTGACCATCTGATGCAGGGTAGAAGGTACTGCTTTAGCTGCATGGATCCACGGTCGTCCTAACAAAAGGTTATAAGATAATGTGGCATCTAATACCTGGAACTCCATGGTAAACTAGACTGGACCGATGGTCAATTCAAGTATAATATCCCCCACGGTGGCTGTTCCATTTCCGTCAAATCCTCGGACGCAAATGCTATTCTTGTGGATTCTTCCGTGGTCGATCTTTAACTGGTTCAGGGTGGATAATGGACAAATATTGGCACTTGAGCCGTTATCCACCAATGCCCGAGTAACTACCGAATTTTCACATTTGACAGTTAGGTAGAGAGCTTTATTATGCTCCGTGCCCTCCACTGGCAGATCATTATCTGAGAATGTTACCCTGTTCACCTCGAAAATTTTGTTGGCAATCGTTTCCAGGTGATTTACAGAAATCTCGTTGAGCACATGAGCTTCATTCAGTATCTTCATCAGGGGCCGACGATGTTCATCTGAATGGATCAGTAATGATAATAGCGAGATCTGGGCCGGTGTTTTCTTCAACTGTTCGACCACGGAGTAATCCTGCACTTTCATCTTCTTCAAGAATTCTTCAGCTTTTTCTTCTGACACAGGTTTCTTTGTTGCAGCTGGGTTGGGTCTTCTCAACTCCACTGGAGCAAAACACCGTCCTGATCGAGTTAGTCCTTGCGCCTCACAACTATCCTCCTCTACTGGTTTTCCTATGTACATCACCACTGCCTTCTCATACTTCCAAGGCACGGCCTTGCTATTAATCATGGGCAATTGGACTACCGGCTTTATGGTGACCAGTTCCCTGCATACCCCTTTCAACACAACTGCGGGTGTGGGTGGTGTCCCTGATATTACCAATTTGGCTGGCTCCGGTTTCTTTGTTGCGGTGGACGGACTCTTTCCCAATATCACCACTGGCTTGACACCTTCCCCTTTCAAATGTATCCCTAGTCTTCTGCCGGTCGATTCTTCTTTCGGAGCGGCCTGGATCATCATCACTGTCTGTGAGGGCTTCATCGACTCTCCTGCCTCATACACCAACTCGATCATGTGAGCCTCGTGGTGTGTTGGCAATGGGTTCTTGTTGATGTTAGGTGCCTCCGGCGTCTGGACCTCGATCTTGTTGGCATCAATAAGATCTTGTATTGCATGCCTCAATCTCCAACATTTTTCGATATCATGCCCCAGCATCCCTGAGCAGTACCCACAGCTTATCGATCGGTCCAAATTTTGGGGTAAGAGATTTGGCAATCTAGGCTCAACAGGATTTAATAAACCCAACTGCCTCAATTTGTGGAACAAGGCAGTATAAGTTTCTCCCAACTCAGTAAAGGTTCTTTGCCTCTGCAGTCTTTCATTTCTGGAAGCCGGATTTCACTTGAAACCCATCCCTAGAGGGTTCCTGTAGGCTCTTGGCGATGGATAGGTGTTTTGTGGTGGTGGGTAGGTATTATGTGGAGGTGGGTATGTATTGTGGGGAGCTGGCACGCGCCATTGTGGGCGAACCGGAGGTTGGGTGTATGTATGGGCTTGATGGACGGTGAAATGTTGTTCTTGAGGTGGATAGTAGTGCTGTGGTGGGCTGTATGGGTAGTTTGGCCTGTGGGGTCTGGGTTGGTTGTAGTATGGTTTGCCGGACCTGGACCAACTGCTTGCCTCAATCGTGGCAATTTCTTCTTTCTTCCTCCTTCCCAGCGCACCTCCCGTGCCGCTCTGAATAGCCTGGGTCGTTGCCTTGAGCGCCGAGTAATTCAGGATTTTGTCAGACCTCAGACCCTCCTCTATCATGACCCCTATCTTTACTACTTCATTGATGGATTTTTCCAACCGTCGTCACCAAATGACCAAAGTAAGTTGGATCCAGTGTTTGCAAGAAGTAGTCCACCATTTCTCCCTCTCTCATGGGAGGATCAACTCTGGCTGCTTGTTCTCTCCAGCGGAAACCAAACTCACGAAAGCTTTCCCCAGGCTTCTTTCCGGTCCTCAGCAATGTGAGACGGTCATGGACTATCTCGAGATTGTATTGAAAGTGACCCGCGAAAGCCTACGCCAGATCATCCCAAGTGTACCATCTGCTGGAGTCCTGCCTGGTATACCATTCCAGTGCCGATCCACTTAAGCTTTGACCGAAATAAGCTATTAGTAGCTCGTCTTTGCCTCCTGCCCCTCTCATCTTGCTACAAAATCCCCGCAAATTTGCCATGGGATCACCGTGCCCTTCATATAAATCAAACTTAGGCATCTTGAACCCAGCCGGGAGTTGGACGTCCGGGAAAGGGCATAGATCCTTGTAGGCTACGCTGACCTGGTTGCCCAATCCGTGCAAGTTCCTGAAGGACTGCTCCAGGCTTTTGAACTTCCTCATTACCTCATCTTGTTCTGGGACCTTAACCGGCTTTTCAATCTCTGCCGGTACCTCCAAGTGCGGATTGTAGGTATGGGGTTCTGGTGCATGGAATGTGGGCTCAGGGGGATAGTATTGCATATCGTGAGCCTGAAACAACGGCTCGCTGGTTGATCTTTGCAGGGTGGCTGATGTGGGTCCCATAAAAGTGGTAACATTTGGTGTTGGGAGAGGTTGATGGGGTGGTGGATCTTGGGAATCATGGGGGTTTCTCTCCTGAAGATAACGGTGATTCGGGAGGCTTGTTGAAGGGCCAGAGTGAGGGTATTCCGGCATATGCCCCAATGGTTCAGGGCTCTTTTGTGCTTTGGCCAGAGCTAATTGCATTGCATTCATCTCTAATCTCATCCTTTCTATTTTCTCCATCGTTTCTTTTAACAACTAGCTCAACGGCCTTTCTTCCCCGGTACTATTTTCTGAAGTAGTCATGCTCGTTGTCACCGGTCCTTTGGATCTGGTTTGGTAAGGGTGTGTAGCCAGAATGCTTTAACAACTAACTGTCTGGTATTTGTGGAAAACAACAAACTTGTTAGCGTTAGAGTTTAACAGATATGATGATAGCACATTGGGGATGCAATGCTCCTAGGTAGTTAACCATTTCTAATATGCTTTTTGCTCTGACCGCATGCATCATTCCGGCTTGTTTTATTTGGTGCCTCTTTCGAATGTTTCAAGGACCTTCCTTTTCTTCTGCTCTTTTTTTTTTAGAATTAAAGTCGAATCCTATATAGATTGCCTACGTATCGTGACCCCGCACGAATCAGACCAAGCGTAGTTCATGCATCCGTAAGATAAATACCCAATTTTCTATTACTCAAATATGTTATTACAAACTGTGATTTGAAAGAAAACAAACGAAATACAGACTCTACATTATTAACAATATTTGAAGAGAACGTAGGGGTAAACAACAGACTCTGAAAAACAAACAAGTGCAAACTTGAACTAGGGACACATTAAAGATTTCAACTTAGGTACTCGCGAGGCATCATTCGGCCTTTTTGCGGGTTTTGGTGTAAGACCCCTCTGCAAGCTCTTCAACTCATTCATGATCCGGTGGACGTATCCCATGATAGAGGCAAGAAGGGTATCACGAGGTATTTGCTCACATGTTAGGCATCTCATGTAGATGTAGTGCCCAATATCATCAATCCTTCCCCGGATGTTATCCCTTTCTCTGAACAGTTGTTCTATTTGCCGGTTCTTTAGCCCCAGCATTTGAGCATTGTCAGCGAGTTGATCCTGAAACCTCTCCATTCGTTTTTCCATTATGGCCATCAAATCATAACAATGCCTTCTGTCTGCCCGGGCATCTCGGGCTTGTTTAAAGACCTGCTCCTGAAGAGTGGAGTTTGTCTCTCTTAATAGTCCCATACTTTTTTCAGAATCTCCTATGACTTGTTGTAGATGCTTCCTCCGTGCCGTTGTCCCTTTTTCCCACCTGACCCGCATTCTTTCTATGCAAGCCTCAGATCTCTTCAAGTCCTCTCGGCTTTTGCCGACTTGATTTCTCAGTTCTGCTATCAACCTTTCATCAAAACGACGTTTCTGTCGGTCGTTGTTACTCTTACTGACTTGGCGAATTCGGGCTTTTAGTGCCTGATTTTCTTTGGTTAATTTATTCTTTTCACCCTGTTCCGAGGCGACTTGCACGCGGTTCTCAAATATAAGACTTTCAACTTGTTGCTTCAGCTTCCCGATTTCAACCCGGTAACCTTCTTCTCTTGCCAACCAACCCCACTTCTCTTGCGAATCATCCGTAAATTGTCGTACATGAGCTCTTTTAGCAGGTCTCGGATGAATCTGGAACCTTTTACTGAACCAAGCATTGTATTTTGGGTCTACCTCACCCTTAGCCAATTCTCGAACCATAGTCTTGGGCTCCAGGAATCTACATTCGTGCCATAACTTTCTAATCTTTTCTTCGGGGAATACGACTCATGGGCTTAATTCAATGGCGTGCTTGCTTAGATCTTCATCAGTGGGAATTACTTGAAATCTTCCTAGCTGGCGCAATACCCGATGAGGAGCATATGGTTGGATACTACGCACTCCTATCAAAAGAATATAACATTCCTCGGCCGACATGTATATCACCTCAGTATCAGGCAACCACCCAAATGCCCATTCAATTTGGTCAGCCGTCATTGAACTTAATCGTGCAAGCCATGCTTCGACACCTTCGGGGAATACAACGCCTATCATCCGTTTCTCATAACCACTGATATAGTTTTTTCCGGTCAACCCGTGATTCATGTATCCTGCTCGGTGACAGAGGTGCTCTTGCATCCACAGCTGGAGTAACAAATTGCATCCCTGGAAGAAATTGCCTCCCTCTCGGCATATAGTCAAGGCTCGGTAGATTTCGGACAAAACCAAAGGGACCACAGTACTGTTAATTTTTTTGATTACAACATCAGCCATCCCTACAAGGCCTATCTCTATTTTCTTATCTTTGCGGGGACACACCATGATTCCCAAGAAGGCTGTTATGAATGCCAAAGTACGTCTTGCCTTCCACTTGTTTCTGTCCCCACCATGAGTTAGTCCGAGGTTCGGTTCTTCGAAACCCTGAGGAGTACCATACCGCTGATATAAGAATTGAAGAGCACAATAACCTTTCGACAAATCGTCATCTTGCACCTTTCGACTAATGTGTAGCAAATTCAAAAACCCATGTGGAGACACTGGTCTAGGAGAAAGCAAATATTGCCCCCTCAATTTTCCATCCAAACCTGCATAACTCGCAATCTCCTCTAATGTAGGTGTAAGCTCAAAGTCTGCAAAGAGGAATACATTACGGGTTGGATCCCAGAATGGTATTAAAGCCTTAATGACGTCCGTCCTTGGCTTGATATCTAACAGACTGACGAGGCCTCCCAAAATTCTTTCCACTATTTTCTTACTATCATTTCCCAAATCATTCCACCATATGTGGAGCTGCAGAGGGACCTTGCTAAAGACTGAGAACGGTTCGATTTGATTTGTGCTAATCCTGCACATTTATTAAGGTGATTAAGAAAGAAAAAAAACTTTTATTCGACTCAAAAATAAAACTATTTATATGTTGTTTTGTGTGTTTTCAAATTGGGAAAAATAAAAAACTTGATTTTCAAACGCGTCCTTTCAGCACTTCGGAAGCGAAGATTTTTAAGGCTGTGTGGGTCAACTGGACCAAATCTTAAAAAGAATGACCCAAGAGGTGGCTGTTTATGCAAAGTCAGCCTTCCGACGTCCTTTTCGGGAACATTCGGCTATGTTTTGACAAAACAGCGTCACCCGACTTCTTTATGACAAAATTAAAATTTGACATTTTTTTTTGGCTATTTATTTGTTTATGGCTATTTTAGCAAAAGGTGGGATTGGACTCGATGAGGGTTGCCTACGTATCTCACATCCGGTAAGAATCAAACCCGCGTAGTTCGGGCGAATTAACCGCACTATTTTAAAATAGGACTCTTTTTCATTTTCATTTTTGACATTTCATAAGCAAAAATATAAAAATAAACATTACTTTTAAAACAAGACCCCTTTTTTCTCTCTTTTTTTAACAGACAACCTATTTTCCAAAAAAAATCTTCTTTTTTTTTAACAAACAATATAACAGCCTATTTTTCGAACCAAAAACAACCCTTTTTTTCTTTTTTTTCGCTCTTTTTTTTTAGTAAAACAAACCAAAAAATAAAACTTTTTTTTTATTTTCCAGAGTTTCGACAGTACTTGGGCATTGTTTTTTTTTCAAAACCATTAGTTAACTCTCCAACTGCTATTTTTCTCTTTTTCTTAATTTTCTAACATTCCCGAAAAATAAAAATAAAAAACCGGTCAACATCCAGGCCAGAGCAAATAAATGCACAGAAAATAATTAGGATGCATCAGGATGGTCTTTCCGTTTCAGGTTGCTAGCCCTAGACGGACCCAACCCCTGTGTTGAGTCCCCTAAGTCAAAATGCACATGAAGCAAACAAACGTTCCTACTAGGGATCTGGCATGAGGCTGAGTTATTCTAGGTTAAAAACCTGGGTGTTTGTTCTAGACCTGGCTTACCCGAGCGGACAACTCGAACCGAGGAGGAGGCGGCAGTCCGAGAATACAGAAGCTTCACCGGCTTTGCGACTTATCCAAACCTCGTTCTAAATTGGGACTTGACACTAGACAGAAAAGAAGTCGTACACCGTACACCCTTCTTCACAATTAAGAAGACTCAGAGAGGAGATGGGTTTCGGCACAGTTTATATACAGTTCACAAAATATCAAAACAGTAAAAGCAGTTAGTTAGCATAGTATGCACAAATTATTCCAAGCTCGAATTCTGAACCCTGAACCAGAGATTCTGGGTTCGTTTCCCCAGCAGAGTCGTCAGAGCTGTCACACCTCCTTTTCCGTCCCCGCGAGGGGTGAAGGAGTTTTTCCAATTAAAGGACAATCGAAACGGGATTTGTTTATTTATTTCAGAGTCGCCACTTGGGAGATTTAGGGTGTCCCAAGTCACCAATTTAATCCCGAATCGAGGAAAAGAATGACTCTGTTTAACAGTCTGCGAACCAGAAATCCGGATAAGGAATTCTGTTAACCCGGGAGAAGGTGTTAGGCATTCCCGAGTTCCGTGGTTCTAGCACGGTCGCTCAACTGTTGCATTTAACTATTATCTGATTTTTACATGAATAACCTATGTGCTGATTCTACTTTTTATTGCTTTTACATATACATATTTATTCGAGAGAGTGAACGCCGTTTAAAGTATGTTTTCGGATTGCGCCGCATCAAATGAACCCGCAATCTTAGGCACACTTTATTCAACGTCTTAGGATTTGGATTCGGGCCGCATAAAATGCCCACCCATATTTAGGAATGTAATTTACTAAAGCCGCGCCTAAGGATTCTAGCGCGTTATTATCTTTTGGGAGGGCCGTGAAATTCGTTAAACGGCCCTTCCCGACTTAAAAAAAATTCTTAAACCTTTACTGAGGGTCCTGCAATTTTTATTTATTATTTTTTTTTTGTTTTTATTTGACGAAGCTCGTCTCATTTATTTATTTATTTATTTATTAAAAGGAAGGAAAGTAACTACATTTCTATTTTTATTTATCTCTAAATAAAGAAAAATCCTGGTTAATTACATACTAAAAAAAAACCGTAACTTATTTAATTAATAGATTACAACAAATGTTAACGAAAATTATATTTGAACTTGTAAAAATGGAAAATTGTTTCGCGCCTTATTCCATAAGCTAATGTTACTAAAAATGGAATTATGTATATATAAAAAAGCATACAAGATTGACTAACGTTACTAGAATTAGCCATTTTTAAATGTGGTGAGGTTAACTAAATGATCAAAGCTATAGACTAATTCATTAACACTAATGGATTCGCAATTTAACTATACTAAATGCTTATTGAAACTACTCTACATTAGTGTAAGTATACTTAATTATTAATACATAAAATTATCGACTACGACCTTTATTTATTTATTTATTTATTTACCTTATTATTATTATTGGAGCTATAATGTTGACACTACCCAAACACCTTACATTTACATTTTTATCAAGTCCACAATCTATCTATGTGAGATTATTTGTAATATGAATTAATGCCAATACTGATGAGAGTATAATCACTTAAGAGGACTAATGGAAATTAGTTTTGACCATCTAAATGAAATACTAATCGGGTTTTGACTAAGTACTCTTATCTCATTTATGGACTACTTGAATATATGCATGGAAACAAACAACTAACTAGAGGTATGCTACTTATCATGATTTACCCCATTAATTTGACAAAATTGAAAGGTTCATGCTATATCAGCGCATGACCATTTATACGATTCCTTCTCTTTTCAGTCCAATTATACAAAAAAAAATTAAAACAGTTCACAAAGAAAACAATTGAATAGACCAGATTGTCTACTATCTACTTTATTGAAGCGGTTGGATTTTATTGCTGCATTTCAACTTCAAAGCTCTATCACTACAAGATTCGAATGTGTACCTGGAATTCGAATTACAAATAGAGGAAAGAGGTCATGAGCAACAATGTACAACAGTAGCACAGCAACAGAATTCCACAGCAAATAACAGCAACAAAACCCAACAATAACCAGTGTAACAATGGTCAGAACCAAACTGAAAAACCCCGGAAAGCCTGACTGAAAATTCAGTAGCACTAAACGCAATCCACAGAAAGCAGTAACAAAGTTCTGATTTCAGTAGTAAAGAAAAGGACCTCACTTTCAATTTTTAGCTCTCAAAGACTGACTTTTAATTCTGAAAAAAAATTAGCCTATTTCTCACTTTGAAGTTCTGAAAATTTTTCTTCTCTCAATTTTTTTCAGTCCACTATCTCTATATCAACTCCTCCTATTTATAGGCTAGAACTAAACATTATTTATTCAAAGTTTTTCACTTTCAACCTGTACATTCCCTCCCATGTGCATCTATACACTTTTATCATTAATCTCATGCTTATTTTCTGATTTTCCACCCTTAAAGATACCAGACAGGGTGTATTCTGCACTACTAATTCCCTTTTCATTAAATAATTCCTTAATTTAATTATTCACTGAATATTCAACTGGCAGACTACTAACACTAAACATTTTAAATCTTTTAAACACCCAAAAATACCCCTAAAAATCCCTTATTATTATTGCCTTGCCCTGACTCTTAACAATCTGTATTTAAACCTCTCTGATTTATAACTACACCAAATCACTATACAGCTACAACCAATCCTTAAATCAAATTCACACAAATGATTCAAGTATCAAAACAAACTAAAGAAGTGATTCAGGTTGTATTCGTCCAAACAAAGCAGTCATAAACTATCTTTTCGACGAAGTTGTTCAAAGCGAATGTAGCTTATAACGCACACTCAAACAAAAGAAGAAAACTTTGACCAAATAAAAAGGTCTTGAAGAAGAAGGAGAGTTAATGAACAAAACAAGATTACAAAATAACACTTTAAACAAAGAATCAATAATCCGAAAAAATAGAATGAACGAAACAAGATTACGAACAACACTTAAAACGAAAAACCCTAACAGAAAATAAATCAAATGAACTAAATAATCTTGAAAGAAAAAATCTAAAACTTGAACGAACCCAAGTCGAACTCGGAGTTGAACTATTGGAGGTCGAACGGACTGTTTTGTGGACGTTGAAAAAGGACGAAGCAGAAGCTGGATGTTTTGGACTGGCGACGCAAATGGAGGGACGAGGGTGGTGATCGTGAGGGGGACAACAGCGGCAGCAGCTGGACCCGCTGCTGCCATGATCGACGGGGCAGCAGCAGCGACAGGTCGCGAGGAGCAGCGGCAACGACAGTGGTCGTGAGGAGCAGCAGCAGCAACACTGCTCGCTGCATGGTGGTGACGCGACGGGGAACAGTAGGGTGGTGTCGAGGTCGACAGGGGCAGCGGGGTTTGGTCGAACAGCTGGAGGTAGGGTCGTTGATTATGGAGATGGCGAACGACGCAGCAGCAGTTGCTGCTGCTCGACGGGGGGGGGGGGTGAGCCTTTTTTGGTTTCGTTTCTTCTTCTTCAAAATGAAGAAGAAGATGAACAGTTGCAAAACTCCTTTTCTTTTCCTTTGGTCCGTGCATGTGCATCCCTCTTTTCCTTTTTTACAAACGTGTAAGTCCCTTTCCCCTTTCTTAAAAAATTGTTTGCTTTTAAAATTCTTTCAATCCTTTCTTTTCTCACGTTCTGTCCCCCCTTGTCAAAAAATTTCAGCCTTTTAAATTTCCCATCTCCCATGTGTTTTGTCTTTGTTCAAAGGACATGGACCCCACGTGTGTAGTGGTCCAAGACATGTGTCCCCCATGCGCGGTGGGGTTCCCCGTATATGGTGTTCCGTCCGTGTTCCCCACGCGTGTCCCCCATGTGTGGTGGGCTCGGATTATTATAGGCTAAGTCCGAAAATTAGGCCTAAAAACGGGTAGTTTTAACCCAAATATTATTCTTTTGCCCGGACACGAAAATAAAACACGATGTTATTCAATTAATCCTATGCAAGCAAAATAATTACAAAAATAAGACTAACTTTTAAAACAAAACTATTTCTTTCTTCTTCTTTTTTTAATATTTTTTCAAGATTAAAATAGCTACAAAGCATAAATAAAACTATTTTTGTCATTTTCGTTTTTATATAAAGTACTATTTTTTGTATTTTTCAAGATTGAAATGGCTACAAAACGTTAATAAGAGCTGTCACACCTCCTTTTTCCGCCCCCGCGAGGGTACAAGGAGTTTTTTCCAATTAAAGGACAATCGAAACGGGATTTATTTATTTATTTCAGAGTCGCCACTTGGGAGATTTAGGGTGTCCCAAGTCACCAATTTTAATCCCGAATCGAGGAAAAGAATGACTCCATATTACAGTCTGCGTACCAGAAATTCGGATAAGGAATTCTGTTAACCCGGGAGAACGTGTTAGGCATTCCCGAGTAGCACGGTCGCTCAACTGTCATACTCGGCTTATTTATCTGATTTTAATACAATTATGAACCGATGTGCCAATTTTAACTTTTTACCACTTTATTATTATTATTTTTAAAAGAATGTGAACATCGCTTAAAACACGTCTTTGGACTGCGTCACATGAAATGCACCCACAATCCGGAACACATTTTATTTGATGTTTTGGGATTTGGATTTGGGTCGCATGAAATGCACACCCAAGCTTAAGAAAGTAAACTATTAAACATGCGCCTAAAGAGACTATCGCGTTATTATTTTGGGAAGGCCGTGAAATTCGCTAAACGGCCCTCCCAAATTCTAAGTAATTAACACATATATTTTGTGAGGGCCCCGCAATCTGTGTGTTTTATTTGGCGAGGCTCATCTCATTTTATTTAAGGATGAACCTACAGTGGCTACATTTCTTCTATTAAGTTTGTCTCTAAAAATAAAAGAAAATTTCTCAATTAATTACATGCTGAAAAACGTAACTTATTAGTTATTAGGTTATGGCTAATGCGAATGGAAAATTGCGATCGAGTTTGTACAAAGAAAAACTGCTTTCATTCTATATTCGATTATTCAATAATAGTAGAACATGATATTGACACACCCTAATATCAAAACAAATTAACTAGTATTTGATTAATTTAAACTAACATTATTAGATGAAGAAGTTATTACATATGCAACCCCATTACTTATTAATAAATCGACTACATTTTTATACAAAGAAAGGAAAATTATATTCAAACACAAATCTAAACATGAGGGATTCAACAGGAACAAAGCCTGATTAATATTTCATTTCTCTTCAATCCGAGAGTGTACAAATGTGTACCTGGAAATGGAAGTACAAGAACAAAAGAAGGAGAAGTCAGCAGCAATAATAACACTGCAACAGCAAGTTCAGCAACACTGCAAAACTAGTAACAACCAGTAGAATAACCCAGCAACGGATTGAAAAATCAGCAATACCAAAGCGCAATTACAGTCAAAGCAGAAGAGACACGGACACAAGATGCAGTAGTTTACTGATTTTGAATAACACTCGAGGAAAGACAAACGGAAATTATTCAAGTGAAAGTTCAAATTGTATTTCTCTTTTACTCTCAAAAATGTTTCAAGTCTGTCAAGCACTCCAGTGTAAAAGTCTTCTAGCTCTCAAGTGTAAAGTCTGTCTTTTTATGTTCCAGTCCCCAAAATGTGTCAAATGACCCTATATTTATAACAAGACCCTTGTCTTGAATCCCCAACCCGAAATTATTCCCCCAAGGGCATGCTTTGTCCCCACTACTTAATGTTTTCTTTATTTTAAACCTTGTCCCCCATGCCTACATTAAATAAATACATCAACCCCAACCCATTATAATTTGTCCCCCATGCCTAACATAAACAAATACAATATTCCTCCCCATTATATTTTGTCTTGTCCCCCATTATGTTAAACAATTATATCAAACCCCACCCCATTATATTTTGTCCCCCATGCTTAACATAAAGAATTACAATAATGTTCAATTACCAAACTACCCCTCCGACCTTATTGCAATTACCATTTTACCCCTGAACGTACTGCAATTTACCAAACTACCCCCATCAGCTCTAAACAATCAATTAATCATAACTTAACCAAAAAAAATAGCCAAGATGACCAATTTCTCAACAATCTTCGAACAACAAATCACATGAACACGATGAACAACACAACTCCAAATTAATGGAAGTAAATTAACCATATTGGGAACCAATCCTGGTTAACTTAGACCAAAAATGGATGAGCAAGGAGACAACAATACAAACAACAAAATACATGATTCAAACAAAATCAACAAATCAAAAACATGAACTCACATTAAATTACTGGATTAAAAATGATCTTCAAACAAAGATGAACATGAACTAAATCTATTTTTAAACAACAAACATGACGGATTAAATGACTCAAACAACATTAATAATTTCTGGAAAATACATAACAACATGAAACAAATTGAAGAAATAATCAATTAAATTTTAATTTGAATCTAACAAACATTAAACTAACAAATTTTTACCTAAACAATAAAACAAACATGAAATAAACATGAAAAACAACTAATTAAATTTCCAATTGAAATCTGAAAATTAATTCAACAAAACATATGAACATGAACAAAACAAAAAATCAAATATCTACCGATTTTAGATTCGAGAAATATCAAAACGAAATACGGACAAAATAAAACTCAAAATCTACTAACCGGAACGAAACGATGAACAACGACTAACCAATGACGAACTCGACTATGTAGGGACTGTTTTGACGACCCCCAACTAAAAACTCGAACAAACGAACGACGAAGGCGAATTTAAGAAGTTGACGCCGAAGCAGTAGCAATGAAACAGAAGCAGCTGGGGTGCGTTTGGTTGTTTGGACGGAGAAGCAGCAGCTGCAGCAGCGTCGGGGAGCAGCTGCTCGTCATGCAGCAGGCGAAGCCGGGACGAGGTCGATGAAGCAGAAGGCAGAAGCAGACGCGGAAACAACTTGGCCTTGGAAGCGAGTGGTCGACGAGGGAAAAGCTTAGAGGCGACGGAGGAGCTGGAGCCTGGAAGGAGGGGTCGTCCATGGCGACTGGTTGTTGGTCATCGGTAAGTAGAAGAAGTAGTAGCAATGGCGGACTGCTTGGTGGAGCTGGGCAGCCATGGATGAAGTAGATGATGCAGCAGAAGCAGCGCTCAACGTGCAAAATGCAGCAACAACGTTGCTCGTCAATGGCGGACGGTGGATGGGTCGTTTAAGAGGGTGAAGCAGCCGCGATGGCGAAGCTTAAAGGAGGGCAGTTATGGAGGTTCGACGTGGGGGGGGGGGAGGTAGCCATGGTTGGCCAAGGTTTGGAGTTTGAAGAAGATGAAAATAGGGAAGGGGGCGGATGGTTTAGGTTTTTTTTTTAGGGTTTTTGGGGTTTTCTTTTGTTTTGTGTTTTTGTTTTGTTTTTTTGGAAAAAATGAAAAATGAAGAGGGGTTGGGTATTGGGGTTATGGGGCGGACCGGGTCGACCCGGTTTGAAGTGGACCGGGTCATGGGGAAGGTTGGACAATTGTTTGGGCCTGGGGTTGAAATTTGAAGAAGTGGCCCAATCCGATTTTTCTTTGTATTTTTGTTCTCTTTTCTTCTTTTATTTTTATAAAACTAAATTATAAAAGTAATTAAATTATTATTAAGAACTAAATTAAGTTATAAAAGCGCAAATTAACTCCCAATAACAATTAACGCACAATTAAGTAATAATTAAGCATAAAATTGTATATTTGGACATTAAATGCTAAAAATGCAAAAGATGCCTATTTTTGTAATTTTTAATTTTTGTAAAACAAAATTAATTACTAACAATTGTAGAATTAAATCCTACATGCAAAATGTGACATATTTTTATATTTTTTTATTAATTTAACAAATAAACATGCACAGACAAATACAAATAATTATCCAAAAATGCCACAAAATTCTCAAAATTGCACACCAAGGAAAATCATTTTATTTTGAATTTTTTTGTGAGTAATTCTCATATAGGGCAAAAATCACGTGCTTACAGCTGCCCCTCTTTGCCCGAAGACACGAAGGGTTTTCGCGCAAAGATAAAGCGAGCGATTTTTGCCCATCCGAGTACTCCGTGTGAAGCATTTTTTTTTTTGAAAAAGATTTAACCGAACCTTTGCTTCAAAGGTTTCCTACATATCCCTGGCTAAAGGGGAATCAAGTTAATGTAGTTCGGGAAGTTTTGGTTAAAGGTTTCCTACATATCCTCCTTGTTACACCGTGCTTAAAAGAAAACAAAAAGCTAGGCTAGACTGAAATTTGTTCTTGTTGCCTTGCTTTCTTGTCGGCTTGTGTTTCCTCCGGTGCTTTTCTTCCGTGAATTTGGGAATGATACTGGCCCTTTGCTTTTCTGAATACCAGTTTTCATCATTTTGCTTGGTCCGCTGGGGACATGGCTTTCTTCATTAAGCTTTTCGGCGGTTCCTCTGGGGGTACGACTCTCTTCATCAGATTTGTTATGCTGGGCATGATTTAATGTTCACAAGCTGCTTCTTTCAAGACGCGTCTTTTCTTCCTTTTGACACATGCACTTGAGTTTGCAACCTTCTGCTTCCCAGTGCTGGGGATTTTTATTGTTTCCTGCTGGGGATTCCTGTTGTAACCTTCTGCCTTCCGGTGGGGTTACTGATTTCAAAATCTGCAGTATAAGACTCAAAAGTATTCCTCTCGTTATACAGGTGGGCATCTGAGACATGAAATGTAAAGACTGAAAAGTATTCCTCTCGTTATGTAGGTGGACGCCTGTCATGAAATGTAAAGACTGAAAAGTATTCCTCTCGTTATGTAGGTGGGCGCCTGTCATGAAATGTAAAGACTGAAAAGTATTCCTCTCGTTATGTAGATGGGCGTCTGACATGAAATGTAAAGACTGAAAAGTATTCCTCTCGTTATGTAGGTGGGCGCCTGACATTTAATGTAAAGACTGAAAAGTATTCCTCTAGTTATGTAGGTGGGCGCCTGACATGAAATGTAAAGACAGAAATGTATTCCCGCATTATACTGGTGGGCGACCTAGAACAGAAATGAAAAGACAGAAATGTATTCCCGCATTGTACTGGTGGGCGACCTAGAACATGAAATGAAAAGACAGAAATGTATTCCCGCATAATACTGGTGGGCGACCTCGAACAAAAATGTATTCCCGCATTATACTGGTGGGCGACCTAGAACAAAAATGTATTCTCGCATTATACTGGTGGGCGACCTAGAACAGAAATGTATTCCCACATTATACTGGTGGGCGACCTAGAATAAAAATGTATTCCCGCATTATACTGGTGGGCGACCTAGAACAAAAATGTATTCCCGCATTATACTAGTGGGCGACCTAGAACAGAAATGTATTCCCGCATTATACTGGTGGGCGACCTAGAACAAAAATGTATTCTCGCATTATACTGGTGGGCGACCTAGAACAAAAATGTATTCCCGCATTATACTGGTGGGCGACCTAGAACAAAAATGTATTCCCGCATTATACTGGTGGGTGACCTAGAACAGAAATGAAAAGACAGAAATGTATTCCTGCATTATACTAAACTTAGGAGGAAATGCCTCTCATATTTGAAAATAATTGCCATTCCTCTCTTCAGGCGTCAAAGTAAACTTAGGAGGAAATGCGTCTCCTATGGGTAAAACTAAACTTAGGAGGAAATGCCTCTCCTATGAGTCAAAGTAAACTTAGGAGGAAATGCGTCTCCTATGGGTAAAACTAAACTTAGGAGGAAATGCCTCTCCTATGGGTGAAACTAAACTTAGGAGGAAATGCCTCTCCTATGGGTGAAACTAAACTAAGGAGGAAATGCGTCTCCTATGGGTAAAAGTAAACGTAGGAGGAAATGCATCTCCTATGGGTGAAACTAAACTTAGGAGGAAATGCCTCTCCCATGGGTAAAAACTAAACTTAGGAGGAAATATTTACTTACCTGTGTTGTCTTCCCTCGAAACTGCTAGGGATTATTTCGCTGGGGATGAATTTTCCTTTTCTTCCTCACACACTCTGGGTTGTCCGACCATCTTGAAACTTGGTCGAAACTCTGTCGAGGATGCTTCTACATCTCGATGATCCGCCGGGGATAACACTGCGAACTGCTGAGTAACCCTGCTAGGGATAACACTGCTGAGGATAACTCTGCTGAGTAAATATGTTATCTTACTCCTTCCAAAACTACTTCCTTTTAAGTAGGATGTTTCATTCCTCTGAAAACTACTTCCCCTTTTTTTCTTTTTTTTTCTTTTTTTTTAGCTTCTTGCTGCGAAGACTACCTCCCTTAAGACTCGTTTTGCCCTTCCCCGAAAGGAACCGCTGAGGATACCGATTTTCACCAAACTTGTGTTGGACTCCTCGAAACTGTTGGGGATAACACTGTTGGGGAATTATTTACTTACCTGTTGGGGGATAAAATGTTATCAGCTGGGGATAACGCTGTCGAGGATAACACTGTTGGGGGATTCTGACTCTTTTAGAACTAGTGCTTCACTCTTCGGAACGCTGTTGGGAATGATACTGGCCTTTTGCTTTTCTGAGCACAAGTGTCATCCCTTTGTTCTGTCTGCTGGGGAACAACTTCCTCCATTGAAACTTATTATGTTGGGGGCAACACTGGTTCAAAGACCACTTCCCTTGAGACTGGTGTTACCTTTATTCTTCCCCAAATGGGTACCTGACTTCCAGAAAATTTTCTAAATGAAAGGCAAATTTTCTGCCCCAGTTTGACAGTCTCCCTTATGGCATGCATTTCTGTCGTCAATGCTATTTCCTTTACCTGTTTCAAATCAAATAAAATTTGTTAGTTTAAAACGCGGTGGTTGGTTGTGATACTCCTACTGGGATGGTTTTCCCTTTCTCCTTCCTTGCTCTACACTCCACAACTTGTTGGGGATGATATTATTTGTTGGGTATAATCCCTTTCTGCTGGGGATATCCCTCTTCTCTTGTGGCATAGCTCGGAAACTGGCATTTCCCCGACCTTTTAGTCTAGTATGAATTTCCCAAATCATGCTCACTGCTCTCCTTGCTTTGTTCACAGGCCTTGGCCTTGAGGTTTATAACCTTGGTTTGGCAAGGATATCCCTCTTGACACTCGTCAATCCTTTTGTCAATTCCCTTTTGCTGGGGATATATTTTTTTGACATTGGCCTCGCGCTTGTTCCTTCGTAACTTAGACCATTGGATTTTCTAATCAGGTCTGGTCTTGCATAATTGAAAAGCTGATGGCAGATTTTGAAGTCATTTCCCACTAGTTTTGACCAAACAAACTCTACTAGGGAATTTTTCTATGAAAGGAGAAAGATAAAAAGGAACAGAATAAATTACAAAGGAAAAAGACGACTCTTTAACAAAAGAAAACTATAAATAAAAACCTATCAAACGCAGATACCGACTCTAATGGTCATGACATGCACATGTGGCCTATCCTCCGCCGTTAATCGTCTTTCAAGACCTTCAATTGGCAATTCCCCATCTGATTCCCAATCTTATTCGACTTGTAGTGCCCGAAGGGTTTTCACTATCAAGCCTCTCTCATTTTGGTTTTTCTCTCAGCTTTCATCGCCTTATGGTGTCCGTAAAGATTTTCACCGATAAGACTCTCTCAGTTGTATCACTTTCCAGCTGGAGATTTGGAGTGTTGCCGGTATGACTCTCTCTGCTGGAGATTAGAGTCCTTTCTATTGTGGAACAGAGTGTTATGTTCACTGGTAAGACTCTCATTTGTCTGACTTGGCATCTTTTGAAGACTGATCAGAAGATCTTTCTTTGGACCGTAATGTGGGTTTTTGGATAGGGCTAGAAAGAAAGGGTATTAAAGGCTCAAAAAAACAAAATAAATTTGGGGTTCAAAATTACAACCTTCGAAATCATATTTGTTTACAACAAACGCAACCCTTGCCCCAGTTTCTTGCTTGGGGATTATTTATTTATTATTATTTTTAATTTTACACCATGCATACCATGCACACTATGCACCCTATGACCAAACCGTGAAGCGCCTACGTATCCTCTTTGAGGAATCAGGTCAAACGTAGTTCCCAATTCCTCTTTTTCATTTGACTCTTTTATTATTTTTTTTTATTTTTTTTTAATTTTTTTTGTTATCATTTTTCTTTTCTTTTCTCTTTTCCTTTTCTCTCTTTTTTTTCGTTTTGTTGTTTTCTTTTCTTTCTCTTTTTTTTCTTTTTTTTTTACCTGCCATGCTTGTGATTTCTAGTCGTTGCTAATGATTCCGAACGAGGGGTACGAAGGAAAAATAAATAAGGCTCAAAAAAGGGGTAACGAAGGATAAAGAGTTTAGGTAGCAGAACAAAATGCCTTCGTCATTCCAGTCTTCAAAACATGCCAAGTGCAAACAACATAATTGAACATAGATTTATAGTCTCTTCTGATGGTGTTGGACTTTGACAATAATATTCAACATTTGCTTTTCGTCTGTCATTTCTAAAGCACCGTTGGGAGACACTCTCACTCTCATTATCATGAAGACCCTTATGTCAATTTGGCGAATCTTGCTTTTAACGGTTTTCTTTATGTTTTACTTGCCCCAGTTCCATATGACTCGGGCTCCAAATAATCTCAAACTGTTCTTATTTCCTTTAAATGCTTTGATCACCTTCCCAGGGTTTTATGATTAACTTTTAAGATTAGGCCCAAACTGTGTGCGCATGTCATGTCACTAGAATCGGCGTTGAATAAAAATGATAAAAGGACTAAACAAAAGAAAACTGGAAATAATAAAAGACCGGATTTTGCATTAGATTACCGGTGAAATGGTTTGAATAACAAGACAAACAAAACAAACCAGAATAAAATCCTAAAACAAACTGGACAAAACTTAAACAGACCGCTATGACGAAATGGAAAGATAAGAAGGTTTGACACAAGACAATATCCGGATTACAACCTTAAGAATAATCCGGACAACAGAAATGACAACAAAATAAGCCACCAAAAGCTTCTCTCTTGCTAACCAAGGAACGGAGCGTCCTCCCACTTCATTAAAACTGGCATCTCAGCCACTGAGCTTCGCATCAGTATCGCCCAGACCATTGTCAACTTCAATATCATCAACCTTAGTCAACAAGTTCCCAATAGGACTCGAATTCTTCCGTCATCAGGCCTGATCCCCGCAAAGAGTGCTTTTGGATCTTGTATTTCCGGCTTACCACAAACCAACCACCTTCTTTCTTTGTGATTCAAAACAAAACAGGTTAAAATGGACTCAGTCGGTCCTCATTATTAACAACATCTTTTCTTTTTTTTCCTTTTTTTCATTTTTCTTTTTTTCGATTTTTTTTTCATTCTTTTTCATTTTTTTTCTTTTTTTTTTCATTCTTTTTCATCATTTTTTTTTGTCGTGGTCGAATCTTATGGAGATTGCCTACGTATCATGACCCCGCATGAATCAGACCTTGCGTAGTTCGGACCAATAAAATATAAACAATAATAAACATTTTTTTTCAATTTTCATATTAAACAAAACTAGGTTTCAAAGGTTTGAAGATGACCTACAAACTCGAAAATCAAACAACCCACATATTTTAATTAAACGATTTACAAACTCCAAAAACAAACGACCAGCTTCTTTTCCCGTTTGACAAAGGCAACCAAACGGTTATTTTTCAAATGTGGCCCCTTCCCAATTTCATATGAATTTTGAGACCGGGGAGGATTATTTTATGACACTTTACAAACTTCCCATTCTTTTACGAAAATAGCCTTTCGACGACTGAAAGATACTCTAAGGCTATTTCGGCAAGAATGGTTTAAGACGCGGCCGAAGCTGGTTTGGCTTATTTTTGACTAAAAATCGAAACGGTATTCACCTGACCGCTGACTCTTTGTTTTTTTTTGTTTTTTTTTTCAAATTACAATAAAAAAATGGTGTTGCAAACACGGCTCTTCAGTGCCTCGGGGACGAAGATTTTTAAGGCTGTGTGGGTCAACTGGACCAAAATCCTAAACATGACCCAAAAGGTGGGTGTTTATGCAATGTCAGCCTTCCGGGGTCCCTTTCGGAAACATTCGGCTATGTCTTGATAAAACAGCGTCACCCGACTTCTTTATGACAAAATTAGAATTTTGACATATTTTTTTTTTGGCTATTTTCGCAAAAGGGGGAGGTTGGACCCGATGAGGGTTGCCTACGTATCTCACATCCGGTGAGAATCAAACCCGCGTAGTTCGGGCCATCATGAATAAAATAAATAAACTAACTTTTTTTTATTACTATTTTTATTTATTTTTTAGGGAAAGACTTATAAAGAAGAGATTTTTTATTTTTTGAATTTTGAAAGAGAGACTTTTAAAGAAGAAAGAAAATATTTTTGAAATTTTATTTTCAATGAAAGAAATGCTTCTAAAAATATTTTTGAATTTTAACTTTTGTTTTCAATTTTAAAAGAAGAATGAAAATATTTTCGGATTTTTGGAAGAAAGTCAAAGATTTTTTTTTATTCAAAACAATTAAAAAGACTTTCTAAAGACATCAATAATGGAAAATATTTTTGGATTTTTTTCTTGAACATTGGGGTCTAAAAAACTTTTTTAGAAGGGAAATAAAGAAAAATACTTTTTGGATTTATATATATATTGCAACAAATAATAAAACCACGTTCAACGCAAGACTCTTTTTATTTTTATTTTTGGCGTTTTCATAAAAATTAAAAAAAAAACCATTTTTCGTTTTCTTCTTTTTCATTTTCCATTTTGAAGACAAGACAAAGTGAAGATTTTTTAGTTTCAACAAAATGACCAACATATTCTTCAACCTAAAAATAAGGGACTCTTTTCTATTTTTTCTTTTGTTTTTGAGCGAAACAAACTATATAAAAAAAATATATTTTTTCTTTTCTTTTCATTTTTCCCAAAGTTTCGGCAGAATTTCGCCAGTATTTGGACATTGTTATTTTTCAAAACAGAAGACTAACCCTATACACTGCTATTTTCCTTTATTTCTCTTTTTTTTTAATTTTTCCCCATACTCAAAATCGGTCATCATGCAAGTTCAAAGCAAAATAAATGCACAAGCAGTGAGTAGGATGCATCAAGATGGTCTTTTCTGTTTCAGGTTGCTATTCCTAGACAGACCCAACCCCTGTGTTGGGCCTCCAAAGTCAAATGCACGTGATGCAAACAAACGTTCCTACTAGGGATCCGACATGTGGCTTTGTTATACTAGGTTCAGAACCTGGGTGTTTGTTCTAGACCTGGCTTACCCGAGCGGACAGCTCGAGCCGAGGAGGAGGCGGCAGTCCGGGAATACAGAAGCTTCACCGGCTTTGCGACTTATCCAAACCTCGTTCTAAATTGGGACTTGACACTATACAGAAAAGAAGTCGTACGAAGTACACCCTTCTTCATGATTCAGAAGACTCAGAGAGAAGATGGGTTTCGGCACAGTTTATATACAGTTCACAAAATATCAAAGCGGTAAAAGCAATTAATTAGCACATTAAGCACAGATCATGTAACAAAATCAGATAAAGCTGAACATAACAATTTATTCTAAGCTCGATTTCTAACCCTGAACCAGCGGTTCTGGGTCTAGTATTCCCCAGCAGAGTCGCCAGAGCTGTCACACCTCCTTTTTCCGCCCCCGCGAGGGCACAAAGAGTTTTTTCCAATTAAAGGACAATCGAAACGGAATTTATTTATTTATTTCAGAGTCGCCACTTGGGAGATTTAGGGTGTCCCAAGTCACCAATTTTAATCCCGAATCGAGGAAAAGAATGACTCCATATTACAGTCTGCGTACCAGAAATCCGGATAAGAAATTCTGTTAACCCGGGAGAACGTGTTAGGCATTCCCGAGTTCTGTGGTTCTAGCACGGTCGCTCAACTGTCATACTCGGCTTATTTATCTGATTTTAATACAATTATGAACCGATGTGCCAATTTTAACTTTTTACCACTTTATTATTATTATTTTTAAAAGAATGTGAACATCGCTTAAAACACGTCTTTGGACTGCGTCACATGAAATGCACCCACAATCCGGAACACATTTTATTTGATGTTTTGGGATTTGGATTTGGGTCGCATGAAATGCACACCCAAGCTTAAGAAAGTAAACTATTAAACATGCGCCTAAAGAGACTATCGCGTTATTATTTTGGAAAGGCCGTGAAATTCGCTAAACGCCCTCCCGAATTCTAAGTAATTAACACATATATTTTGTGAGGGCCCCGCAATCTGTGTGTTTTATTTGGCGAGGCTCATCTCATTTTATTTAAGGATGAACCTACAGTGGCTACATTTCTTCTATTAAGTTTGTATCTAAAAATAAAAGAAAATTTCTCAATTAATTACATGCTGAAAAACGTAACTTATTAGTTATTAGGTTATGGCTAATGCGAATGGAAAATTGCGATCGAGTTTGTACAAAGAAAAACTGCTTTCATTCTATATTCTATTATTCAATAATAGTAGAACATGAGATTGACACACCATAATATCAAAACAAATTAACTAGTACCTGATTAATTTAGACTAACATTATTAGATGAAGAAGTTATACATATGCAACCCCATTACTTATTAATAAATCGACTACATTTTTATACAAAGAAAGGAAAATTATATTCAAACACAAATCTAAACATGAGGGATTCAACAGGAACAAAGCCTGATTAATATTTCATTTCTCTTCAATCTGAGAGTGTACAAATGTGTACCTGGAAATAGCAGTACAAGAACAAAAGAAGGAGAAGTCAGCAGCAATAATAACACTGCAACAGCAAGTTCAGCAACACCGCAAAACTAGTAACAACCAGTAGAATAACCCAGCAACGGATTGAAAAATCAGCAATACCAAAGCGCAATTACAGTCAAAGCAGAAGAGACACGGACACAAGATGCAGTAGTTTACTGATTTTGAATAACACTCGAGGAAAGACAAACGGAAATTATTCAAGTGAAAGTTCAAATTGCATTTCTCTTTTACTCTAAAAAATGTTTCAAGCCTGTCAAGCACTCCAGTGTAAAAGTCTTCTAGCTCTCAAGTGTAAAGTCTGTCTTTTTATGTTCCAGTCCCCAAAATGTGTCAAATGACCCTATATTTATAACAAGACCCTTGTCTTGAATCCCCAACCCTAAATTATTCCCCCAAGGGCATGCTTTGTCCCCACTACTTAATGTTTTCTTTATTTTAAACCTTGTCCCTCATGCCTACATTAAATAAATACATCAACCCCAACCCATTATAATTTGTCCCCCATGCCTAACATAAACAAATATAATATTCCTCCCCATTATATTTTGTCTTGTCCCCCATTATGTTAAACAATTATATCAAACCCTACCCCATTATATTTTGTCTCACATGCTTAACATAAAGAATTACAATAATGTTCAATTACCAAACTACCCCTCTGACCTTATTGCAATTACCATTTTACCCCTGAACGTACTGCAATTTACCAAACTACCCCCATCAGCTCTAAACAATCAATTAATCATAACTTAACCAAAAAAAATAGCCAAGATGACCAATTTCCCAACAATCTTCGAACAACAAATCACATGAACACGATGAACAACACAACTCCAAATTAATGGAAGTAAATTAACCATATCGAGAACCAATCCTGGTTAACTTAGACCAAAAATGGATGAGCAAGGAGACAACAATACAAACAACAAAATACATGATTCAAACTAATCAACAAATCAAAAACATGAACTCACATTATATTACTGGATTAAAAATGAACTTCAAACAAAGATGAACATGAACTAAATCTATTTTTAAACAACAAACATGACGGATTAAATGACTCAAACAACATTAATAATTTCTGGAAAATACATAACAACATGAAACAAATTGAAGAAATAATCAATTAAATTTCAATTTGAATCTAACAAACATTAAACTAACAAATTTTTACCTAAACAATAAAACAAACATGAAATAAACATGAAAAACAACTAATTAAATTTCCATTTGAAATCTGAAAATTAATTCAACAAAACATATGAACATGAACAAAACAAAAAATCAAATATCTACCGATTTTAGATTCGAGAAATATCAAAATGAAATACGGACAAAATAAAACTCAAAATCTACTAACCGGAACGAAACGACGAACAACGACTAACCAACGACGAACTCGACTATGTAGGGACTGTTTTGACGACCCCCAACCAAAAACTCGAACAAACGAACGACGAAGGGAAATTTAAGAAGTTGACGCCGAAGCAGTAGCAATGAAACAGAAGCAGCTGGGGTGCGTTTGGTTGTTTGGACGGAGAAGCAACAGCTGCAGTAGCGTCGAGGAGCAGCTGCTCGTCATGCAGCAGGCAAAGCCAGGACGAGGTCGATGAAGCAGAAGGCAGAAGCAGACGCGGAAACCGCTTGGCCATGGAAGCGAGTGGTCGACGAGGGCAAAGCTTAGAGGCGACGGAGGAGCTGGAGCCTGGAAGGAGGGGTCGTCCATGGCGGCTGGTTGTTGGTCATCGGGAAGCAGAAGAAGTAGTAGCAATGGCGGACTGCTTGGTGGAGCTGGGCAGCCATGGATGAAGTAGATGATGCAGCAGAAGCAGCGCTCGACGTGCAAAACGCAGCAACAACGTTGCTCGTCAATGGCGGACGGTGGAGGAGGAGCAGATCCAGGTGGTCCGGCGAGCATGTAAGAGTGTTTGACCATGGCAAGGTAACCACTGTTCTTCAAACGCTTAAGATGGTGAGTGAGCCATGGTTGGCCAAGGTTTGGAGTTTGAAGAAGATGAAAATAGGGAAGGGGGCGGATGGTTTAGGTTTTTTTTTAGGGTTTTTGGGGTTTTCTTTTGTTTTGTGTTTTTGTTTTGTTTTTTTGGAAAAAATGAAAAATAAAGAGGGGTTGGGTATTGGGGTTATGGAACAGACCGGGTCGACCCGGTTTGAAGTGGACCGGGTCATGGGGAAGGTTAGACAATTGTTTGGGCCTGGGGTTGAAATTTGAAGAAGTGGCCCAATCCGATTTTTCTTTGTTTTTTTGTTCTCTTTTCTTCTTTTATTTTTCTAAAACTAAATTATAAAAGTACTTAAATTATTATTAAGAATTAAATTAAGTTATAAAAGCGCAAATTAACTCCCAATAACAATTAACGCACAATTAAGTAATAATTAAGCATAAAATTGTATATTTGGACATTAAATGCTAAAAATGCAAAAGATGCATATTTTTGTAATTTTTAATTTTTGTAAAACAAAATTAATTACTAACAATTGTAGAATTAAATCGTACATGCAAAATGTGACATATTTTTATATTTTTTTATTAATTTAACAAATAAACATGCACAGACAAATACAAATAATTATCCAAAAATGCCACAAAATTCTCAAAATTGCACACCAAGGAAAATCATTTTATTTTGAATTTTTTTGGTAGTAATTCTCATATAGGACAAAAATCATGTGCTTACAGCTGCTTGGTTACTTCTTCTTTAATCTTCATACTCATATCCGTTTTGAACTTCCTCAATTTTTGCTTGACGGGAGGGCATGCCGGGTCAGTGGGAAATTTATGAACCACTAAATCTGTGCTTAACCCCGGCATGTCATCATACGACCATGCAAAAACATCTTTGAACTCAATAAGTGTTTTGATCAATTACTCCCTGATATTTGGTGCAATGTGGATGCTTATTTTAGTTTCTCTTATATCGCCGGCATCCCCTAAATTGATGGCTTCTGTGTCATTTAAGTTGGGTTTGTATTTTTCTTCAAACTGGCTCAACTCCCTATTTATCTCCTCGAATGCTTCATCCTCATTGTATTCCGATTCATTATCATAATCGACCTCTTCTATGTTTATCTCAGAATCAGATTGATCTTTTAGACTAGGTTGAAGATCCGTTGTGCGTGCCATGTCATTAGAACCAGTATGAAAAGAACTGTTCAGAGAAAGAAACGAAAGAAACAAAATTAAAATAATAATAAAAAAAAAGATAAGAAATAAAGAAGAAACTCTTCGTTTTATTGAATTACGGGATAACAATGTTTCACGCTGTATTCGACATAATAAAAAGAAATCTAGATTACAACCCTGGAATAATCCAGAAAACAGAAAAGGAAAATCAGAGTCAACTACCAAGACTCCCTCCAAGTAGGAAGAGGAGTAGCTATCCAATTGTTGACCTTGACCTTAGGACCCACAAATTGTATGTCTGCCTTACTGGAGCCCTCTCCAGCTTCTATCATATTGATGTCGGCAAATACTATTCCAAATCTCTCATTCAAATCTCCATCTGGCCCCATCAGAGGTCCAAGAACTTCCGGGACTGGCAACTTTCTGCACCCTGCTTTGACAAATGACCTGGACAGGCGTGGGACTGGTTTAGGAAGGACCCAAACTCTTTTCTTCAATTTGCGGGCTCGCTTCACATCCGCTGCGGTGGGCTTGAATCCCAACCCAAAAGTTTCCAGGTTCTTGGGCAAAGAAACTGGCTGGATCATTCCCTGCAGATCAACCCCCAGACCTTTCCCTGGTACAAACCCGTTATTCAACATTTCTGACGCTATCATGACGATTGCGGCTGTGATTCTGGGAAGTGGAAGGCCCTCGCCCTCAGGAATTTTGTCTACCGAGACTGCATCAAATACCTGATAAACCCATGGGCCCTTATCATCATCGGTTTCTATGAAGGGCACAATAGTATCATTGGCGGCGTGTGTGCCGTCATCCCCGTGTACCACAATCTCCTGTCTATCCCATTCAAATTTGACCACTTGATGTAGCGTAGAAGGCACTGCCTTAGCTGCATGGATCCATGGTCGCCCCAACAAAAGATTGCACGACACTGCCACATCTATTACTTGAAATTCCATGGTGAACTCGACTGGGCCAATGGTTAGTTCTAGTACGATATCACCTACTGTGTTAATGCTGCCCCCATCAAAACCTCGGACGCAGACACTGTTCTGGTGGATCTTGTCATCAGCAACCTTTAGCTTGTTGAGAGTGGCCAAAGGACAGATATTGGCACTTGACCCGTTATCAATTAACGCTCGAGTGACCACCTATTCTTCGCACTTTACCGTCGGATAGAGTGCTCTGTTGTGTTCAGTACCCTCTACTGGTAACTCATCGTCAAAGAATGTCACTCGGTTTGCTTCAAAGATCTTGTGCGCTACTTTCTCCAAATGGTTCACTGAGAGCTTGTCCGGGACATAGCCCTCGTTCAGAATCTTCAATAAGGCCTGACAGTGATCGTTTGAATGGATTAACAAGGATAGCAAAGAAATCTGGGCTGGGGTCTTTCTCAATTGCTCTATAATTGAGTAATCCTGTGCCTTCATTTTCTTCAGAAATTCCTCTGCTTCTTCCTCTGTTACAGGTTTCTTTATTGTTTCAGGATTGACCCTTCTCAACTCTGCGGGAGCAAAACACCTTCCCGATCGAGTTAACCCTTGTGCTTCGCATACGTCTTTCACAACCTCCTTCCCCTTATGTGTCACCGTCACTTGACTGTAGTTCCACAGCACAGCCTTCTCACTTGTTATCGGCAACTGTATGACTGGCTTGATAACAACTGGTCCCACATGGACCCCTTTTACTACCAACCTTGGTTTGTTTGCTACTCCCTACAACACTGCTCTGACTGACTCTGGCCTCTTCGCAGTAATAGATGACCCTTTCCCTGCTATCACAAAGGGCTTGTCATATACCTCTCCCGACTGTACCACTGCCTTTCCACTGGTCGACTCTTCATTAGTACTGGCGCGAATCATCATTACCGTTTGTGAGGGTGTTTTTGGTTTCCCTCCCTCGTGCACTAATTCAATCATGTGAGCTTCATGGTGCACCGGTAACGGATTTTCATTGATGTTGGGTGCCCTTGGTGCCTGAACCTCGATCCTATTTGAGTCAATAAGATCTTGTATGGAAGTCTTCAACTTCCAACATTTCTCAGTATCATGCCCGGGAGCACCCGAACAATATTCGCAACTCACTGAATGGTCCAGATTTTTGGGAAGGGGATTTGGCAATTTGGTTTCAACAGGACTTAGTAGGCCTATCTGCTTCAACTTGTGGAATAGAGTAGTATAGGCTTCTCCCAAAGGAGTGAATGTTCTTGGCTTCTGCATCCTTTCGTTCCTGAAAGCCTGATTTCCGCGGAAGCTTGGTCCTAAAGGATTCCTGTAGGCCCTCGGTGGCGGATATGTGTTTTGTGAAGGTGAATATGTGTTTTGTGGAGGTGGATATGTATGTTGGAGAGCCGGTACATGCCATTGCGGACGAGCCGGAGGCTGGGTGTAAGTTTGGGCGTGATGAACGGAAAAATGTTGTTCTTGTGGTGGGTAGTAGGGTTGTGGAGGGTTGTATGGATTATGTGGGTAATTTAGATGATGGGGTCTGGGTTGGTAATGAGGGGAAGGACCTTTAGACCTGGACCAATTGCCTGCCTCTATTGTCGTGACCTCCTCTCTCCTTTTCTTTCCGAGCGCACCTCCCGTGCCCCTCTGAATGGCCTGAGTTGTTGCCTTAATTGCCGAGTAACTCAAGATCTTATTAGACTTAAGTCCCTCTTCTATCATACCCTCCATTTTCACCACTTCATTGAAGGACTTGCCAACTGACGTCACCAAGTGACCGAAGTAAGTCGGCTCTAGAGTTTGTAGAAAGTAATCTACCATTTCTCCCTATCTCATTGGAGGATCGACTCAGGCTGCCTGTTCTCTCCATAGGAACCGAAATTCCCTGAAGCTCTCTCCGGGTTTCTTCTCAAGCTTTAGCAATGTGAGACGGTCTGGGACTATCTCAAGGTTGTATTGGAAATGTCCTGCGAAAGCCTGTGCCAAGTCATCCCAGGTGTACCACCTACTTGGATCTTGTCTTGTATACCACTCCAATGCCGACCCCCTCAAACTCTGGCCAAAGTAAGCTATCAGTAGCTCATCCTTTTCCCCTGCTCCCCTCATTTTGCTACAAAAGCCCCGCAAATGTGCCATGGGATCACCGTGCCCTTCATATAAATCAAACTTAGGCATCTTGAACCCAGCCGGGAGTTGGACGTCCGGGAAAGGGCATAGATCCTTGTAGGCCACGCTGACCTGGTTGCCCAATCCGTGCAGGTTCCTAAAGGATTGCTCCAGGCTTTTGAACTTCCTCATTACCTCATCTTGTTCCGGGACCTTAACCGGCTTTTCAATCTCTGCCGGTACCTCAAAATGGGGATTATAGGTATGTGGTTTGGGTGCTTTGAATGTGAGTTCAGAGGGGTAATATTGTATGTCGTGAGCCTGAAACAGCGGCTCACTGGATGATCTGTGCAATGGGGCTGGGGGAGGCGCCCCAAAGACGGGAACATTTGGTGGAGGAGGGTTTTGACTGGGTGGTGGAGCTTGGGAATCATAGGCCTCTCTTCCCTGATAGTAGTGATGGCTCGGGAAACTCGTTGAAGGACCGGGAAAGGGATATTCTGACGTGTGTCCTGGTTGGAGAGTAGGAGTAACAGGTAGTTCTTGCCCCTTTTGGGCTCTAGCTAAGGCTATCTGCATTTCATTCATTTCTAGCCTCATCTTTTCCATTTTTTCCATGGCTTCCTTTAGCATCTGATTTGCCGTGTTTTCCGACTCAACACTGTTGTCTGAACCAGTCATGCTTTCTGGTATGGGCCCTTTTGATCTTGTTTGATAATGGTTCGGTGCCAGTACGCTTTAACAAACTAATTGTCTGAGATTGGAAACAACAAACTGATTAGCGTTAAAGTTTAACAGATTTGATAATAGCACCTTGGGGATGCAATGCTCCTAAGCTGTAAACCATTTCTAACATGCTTTGCTTCAAACACATGCGTCATCTCGGCTTGCTTATTTGCCCCTTTAAAGTACGTTGGGAACCCCTGTATTTTATTTTTTTTATTTTTGTATTTTTTTTCTCCTTCTTTTCTTCTTTTCCTTTCTTTTTAATGGCGGTCGAATCTTATGTGGATTGCCTACGTATCACGTCCCCGCGTGAATCAGACCGGGCGTAGTTCTGCCACAAAGTAAAGACACACAAAAATTCTTTTGGAATCATTTAATTCATCATCAAAATTTGCTATTACAAATTACTTATCTCAAACCAAGAACAGCAATAGTACAGATTCCAAAGTTCTTAACCTGACTCGACGAAAAGAAAAGAAAACAACATATGGGAAGACAACAAAGCCAATTAAACAAGACTCGAACTAGGGACTAAAATTCCAACTTAAGGTCTCGCGAGGCATCGTTCGGCCTTTCCGCAGCCTTTGGTGCAAGGCCTCTCTGCAAGCTCTTCAACTTATTCATGATCCGGTGGACGTAGACCATGATGGAAGCAAGGAGGGTTTTCCGAGGTATTTTCTCACATGCTAGGCATCTCATATAGATGTAGTGCCCAATCTCATCAATCCTTCGTCGAATGTTGTCCCTTTCAACGGACAATTGCTCTATGCGCCGGTTCTTTAATCCTAGTGCTTGAGCATTGTCGGCGAGTCGATCCTGGAACTTCTCCATTTGTCTTTCCATTCTAGTCATCGCATCGTAACAGCGTCTTCTGTCAGCTTGGGAATCTCGTGCTTGTTTGAAGATCCGCTCCTGAAGAGTGAAGTTCATTTTTCTTAATATCCCGATGCTCATTTCATAATCCCTTATGACTTGTTGCAGACGCTGCCTCCGGGCCATTGTACCTTTTGCCCATCTGACCTTTATTCTTGCTATGCAAGCTTCCGATCTCTCTAATTCTTCTCGGCTTTTGCTGACCTGATTTCTCAAATCTGCTATCAATCTTTCGTCGGAGCGATGTTTCTGTCGGTCGTTGTTACTCTTACTGACTTGGCAAATGCGGGCTTTCAGTGTCTGGTTCTCTTTGGCTAATTTGTTCTTCTCACCCTGCTCAGAGGCGACTTGCACATTGTTCTCAAAAGTAAGCCTTTCGATTTGTCGCTTTAGCTTCCCGATTTCAGCCCGGTAGCCTTCCTCCCTCCTTAACCAGCCCCACTGCTCCTGCGAATCATCCGTGAATTGTTGGATGTGAGCTCTTTTAGCAGGTCTCTGACAAATCTGGAACCTTCTCTCGAACCAAACATCATACTTTGGGTCTACCTCACCCTTAGCCAGTTCTCGAACCATAGTCTTGGGTTCCAAGAATCTACATTCGTGCCATAGCTTTCTAATCTTTCCTTCGGGGAATACGACTCCCGGGCTCAGCTCAATGGCATGCTTGCTTAGATCTTCATCAGTGGGAATTACTTGAAACCTTCCTAGCTGGCGCAATACCCGATGAGGAGCATATGGTTGGATGCTGCGAAGTCCCATCAAAAGAATATGACATTCCTCGGCTGCCATGTATATTACCTCAGTATCAGTCAGCCACCCAAATGTCCATTCAATTTGGTCGGCTGTTGTTGACCTCAATCGTGTAAGCCATGCTTCGACACCTTCGGGAAATATGACGCCTGTCATTCGTTTCTCAAAGCCGCTAATAAAGTTTCTCTCAGTCAACCCGTGATTCATGTATCCTGCTCGGTGATGGAGGTGTTCTTGCATCCATAGCTGAAGTAACAGATTGCATCCCTGGAAGAACTTGCCTCCTTCTCGGCATATAGTTAAAGCTCGGTAGATTTCGGACAAAATCAAAGGAACCACAGTACTGTCGGTTCTTTTGATTGCAACATCGGCCATCCCTACAAGGCCTATCTCTACTTTCTTATCTTGGCGGGGACAGACCACGACTCCCAGGAATGTTGTGATAAACGCCAAAGTACGTCTTGCTTCCCACTTGTTTCTGTTCCCACCATGAGTTAATCCGAGGTTTGGTTCTTCAAAACCCTGAGGAGTTCCATACCGTTGATACAAGAATTGGAGAGAACAACATCCTCTCGACAAATCATCATTTTGTACCTTCCGACTAATGCTTAGCAAATCCAAAAACGCGTGCGGAGATACTGGTCTTGGTGAGAGTAAATACTGCCCTCTTAGTTTCCCATTCAACCCTGCATATCCGGCGATTTCCTCTAGTGTAGGTGAAAGCTCAAAGTCAACAAAACGGAATACGTTGCGGGTTGGGTCCCAGAATGGTATTAGAGCTTCGAGGATATCTGTCCTTGGCTTGATAATCAGCAGATTGACAAAACCTCCCAATACTCTTCCCACTATCTCTTTACTATCGGCTTCCAGATCATTCCACCACATGTGGAGTTGTAGAGGGACCTCGCTAAAGGCTGAGAATAGTTCATTTTGATTTGTGCTCATCCTGCACATTTATTAAGGTAATTAAAGAAAAACTTTTATTAGACTCAAAACAGAACTATCTATATTTGATTTTTCTGAATTTTGAAGATGAAGGACTCGGTTTTTCAAATACGACCTTTCAGCACTTCAGGGACGAAGATTTTAAGGTTGCGCGAGTAGACCGGTCAAAAATCACAAAAATGGCCGTTTGTGCAAATTCAGCCTTCCGGCGTCCCTTTCGAGAATACTCGGCTATACATGGCAAAACGGCCTGACTTGATCTGATGAAATTAACATTTGACATGTTTTGGTTATTTTTAACAAAAGGGGAGGTTGGACCCAATGAGGGTTGCCTACGTATCTCACACCCGGTGAGAATCAAACCGGCGTAGTTCGCCCATTTAAACAACTATATAAAAAAACAATTTTTGCTTTTGTTGGCAAATAAGCTAAAACAAAAATCAAGACACTTTCCTCATAACAGCACAAATTATCTTTTCATTTTCCATTTCTGCAGACTAGACAAACTAAAAAGGATATTTTTTTTTATTTTTTTTTATTTTTTTTCTCTTTATGTATTCGGAGCCGGTCGTCATGCAAATTCAAAACAAGTAAACGCACAGCATTGAGTAAGATGCATCAGGATGGTCTTTTCTGTTTCAGGTTGCTATTCCTAGACGGACCCAACCCCTGTGTTGAGTCCCCTAAGTCAAAAATGCAGATGATGCAGATAAGCGTTCCTACTAGGGATCCGACATGTGGCTTTGTTATACTAGGTTCAGAACCTGGGTGTTTGTTCTAGACCTGGCTTACCCGAGCGGACAGCTCGAGCCGAGGGGGGCAGCGTACCGGGAATACAGAAGCTTCACCGGCTTAGCAACTTGTCCGAACCTCGTTCTAAATTGGGATTTGACACTATACAGAAAAGAAGTCGTACGAAGTACACCCTTCTTCATGATTCAGAAGACTTAGAGAGGATATGGGTTTCGGCACAGTTTATATACAGTTCACAAAATATCAAAGCGGTAAAAGCAGTTAGTTAGCACCTTAAGCACAGATCATGTAACAAAATCAGATAAAGCTAAACATAACAATTTATTCTAAGCTCTATTTCTAACCCTGAACCAGAGGTTCTGGGTTTAAGGTCCCCAGCGCCAGAGTCGCCAGAGCTGTCACACCTCCTTTCGTCCCGCGCCCTTTCGGGTGCGGAGGGAGTTTTTCCAATTAAAGGACAATCGAACGGGATTTGTTTATTTATTTTCAGAGTCACTACTTGGGAGATTTGGGGTGTCCTAAGCCACCAATTTAATCCCGAATCGAGGAAAAGAATGACTCTTTATTACAGTCTGCATACCAGAAATTCGGATAAGGAATTCTGTTAACCCGGGAGAAGGTGTTAGGCATTCCCGAGTTCCGTGGTTCTAGCACGGTCGCTCAACTGTCATATTCGGCTTGTTTATCTGATTTTATACGACTATAAACCTATGTGCCAATTTTAACTGTTTACCACTTTATTATTGTTATTTTAAAAGAATGTGAACATTGTTTAAAACACGTCTTTGGATTACGTCACATGAAACGCACCCGCAATCCGGAACACATTTTTATTCAATGTTTTGGGATTTGGATTTGGGTCGCATGAAATGCACACCCAAGTTTAAAAGAGTAAATTATTAAACACGCGCCTAAAGAGACTATCGTGTTATTATTCTGGGAAGGCCGTGAAATTTGCTAAACGGCCCGTCCCGAAAACTAAGTACTTTAATATATACATTTAACGAGGGCCCCGCAATTTATGAGTTTTGTTTAGCAAGGCTATCTCATTTTTATTTTAGAAGGATATCCTAAAGCAGCTATATATATTTATTTTTTTTCGTCCGTCTCTAAATGGAAGAAGAAAAGGTCCTACTTTATTTACATGCTTGAAAAGACCATCATTTATTTCACGGATTCAAGCAAACGCAACCAGAAAATTGCAATCAAACTTTGCGCGAAAGGAAGTTGTTTCATGCCTCATTCTATAAGCCGATACTACTGAAGCTGAAATTATAACCAAATACGGAATTGACAGGCAATACGCATTCAAAAGGGACAAAGTATCTTATAACTAATTTAAACCCACATTGTTAGACGAAATGAACCATTGGGACTAATTGTTTTCAACTACTTGAAGCTAAGCCAACCTTAATTACTAATGGTTACGAAAGTTACTTAACTTGCTTGTTAACTTGAATAACCTATTGGGTTAGGGTTCTTATCCTTTCTACATTTCTTGAATCGCGCCACAAGTATGTCAAGCCTACGGATTCTATAAATTTAAGGGCGTGAATTCATACTATGTTACTATCTGATTATATGACACTCGAAGCAAACCGCCAATGACTTTGTCAACTAACTATTGCAATACTAAAGCTATGGAGACATACTTTCAACTTGAAACTGAAATCAACATGAGATCTACATTATTTCGGATTTTTGCCTTTTAGACAAAATGCTGAGTAAAACAAACTCTAATTATATTGAAAGCTATGGCCAGACAATTACCCATTGAAACAAAATCCGAACAAACCCAGACATGATTCTAATGGAATACATGAACTATTATACACAGCTTAACATTCAATATACAACTAAAGCAAATTCGAAAGAGGCACTTCAACTCTTCATTTCTATACTCAGGTTTCAATTTTCAGCCTACATTGACAGTGTATCAGTTGTGTACCTGAGATTGGAAACAAGAACAAGAAGAGGAAGAAGATCAGCAACAGCAGCTGGGCAGCAGTAAGGCAGTAATAACAACAGCAACAAGCAAATGGACAGCAGTAACACAGCAGTAACAAAACAGCAGCAGCAGTTCCACAATAATAGTAGCTCAACGAACAACCAATAACAACTTTAATAGCAATAAAACCAGAAGCAGTCCAGCAGCATACATAAACCCAGAATACAGTAGTAACCCAGCAGAGAAACCAGAATACCCCACTGAAATAGTAACAACCCAACTAGATAACAGACTTGACAGAAAATAGCTTGACAATCAAACAATCGGACTGAGCAAAACAGCTTGAAAAACCCAACCATATCCAACCAAACAACTGACCAGCCCCCCTTTTTGCCTTTTAAGACTATCAGCTTTTCTCTCTCAATTGCCGACCCCTCATCAGTAAAAAAAAATGAGCTCATTTATAGGTCCAAAAGACCTTCACAGGACTGCCTCGTATCCAGACTCTCCTGCCCATACCGTTCAACTTCCCATGCCTAAGTATCTTCTTGATGCAAGTCATTTGGTTCCCCACTATAGCATGATTGTCATATTGATTCATTCAAGAGTCATGGGCTTTATTAGATTATTTATTTTAAACCCATGTTCTTGTGTTGTGCACCCCACTAATACTAGATTAATAGTATTTTTCATTAACCAACTGACAGTCCACTAATCCTAAGCATTTGTCAGTCTTTGACACCCCAAATTAACCCTAAAGCCGCTGATTATTACTGCCTTACCCCACCCCCTTCACATCGTTGAGTTTGTCAGCTATAACCATTTTAATCCTAATTCGAACCTCACCAACTAACAAACTACAACTTATAATTAGTTTACCACTGGATTTAGACAACTATTTAATCAGAATCAGACAGTATGAATCAAGTTGTTGCCTTTCAAGACTATAAAACACAAACAACAATATGTATCGAATCGACTTTGCGAGTTATAGCGTATACTAATCAGTCGACAACAAAAGAAGGCTAAAACAGAACACACAGGTGATTCATGTGTTTTCGGACAAAACATGGAACTTATGAAACTTAATTATTCAACGACGTTACTCAAATTGACTATACGAACTATTACATGTAACAACCAATCGACAAACAATATAGACTAAACAGGCCACCAAATTATTTCAATTTTCGGGACACTTAGCAGGGAGCTTACGAAACTTAACTACTCGACGACATTAGTCGAAGCGAATAGATATCTCATAACATACACTTAACACTGAATAGAAGGAAAGAAAAGAAAATTACCTCGGAAGCTTAAGCATCAAAAATGACCCAGGCCTGAACCGGACTCATTAGGGTATGAGGGAGATTCGAAAGAAACCAACGTTGATTAGGGTATGAGGGATGTCAGGGGAGTGGTTGGTGTGAATTTGGGACTCATTAGGTGATTTAGGGTTTTGGCTCAAATCTTTGATCAAAGATTTGAGAACCCTGGAGATGATTCGAAGTTAAGTGACCAGGAATTCGTGCTCAGGGTGGTTTGTAGGTTCAGTGGTGTAGCTATGGTGACCGGTGGCATTGTTGCCGCCGGGTTTACGTTGAAGGGGAGCTATGGCGGCTGCTAGGGTTTTGGGTTGGGGGTGTTTGGGATCGTCTCTGAGAGAGACGATGAAACAGGGGGGTGTTTCGATAGGGGGCGGGGTAACAAGGTTAGGCTTATATACGACTTAGGGGGGTTAGATCCTGGCCATTGGATCAGGTGAGATCGATGGCCAGGATCTATTCACTGAAGGGGGACGACGTCGTTTGGGCGTAGTGGTGGGTGAGACCGGGTATGGGAATGGATCGGGTCAGGTCAACGGGTCTAGGGGTGAGCCTGGAGCCGTTGGATCAATGGAGATGGACGGCTCAGATCAACATGCCTGAAACGGCGTCGTTTGGGCATGTGAATGGCCTGATCTGGGTCAGTGCAATGGGTTTGGGCCTAGTTTGTTTAATTCTTGCCTGGCCCAAACCGAATTTCCTGGTATTTCATCCCTTTCCCTTTCCTTTGATTACCAAAATTAAAACAAAATCCTAAATAAATTGTAAAAATCATAAATAAAACTACACACACATTTCTGACACCCATAACAATTAACCCACAAATTAAAAATAAAATCATACAATGAAAGACGTCTATGCCTATTTTTGTGATTTTCTTTCTTTTAAAATAAAGCATGGTTTAATTGACACCAAAATGCACAATTAAATCTTGAATGCGCATGCAACATGTATTTATACATACATATATATATATATATATATATATATATATATATATATCAATCACAACAACGACAAGCTTTTACGGACCAAATAATTACCAAAATGTCACGTAATTTGTTTTATTTTTTGATTTCTTTTGGAGTAATTTCCTTGAAGCAAAAAATCACGTGCTCACAGGCATCAATTGGATTTGGTAAATATGTGTACAAGTTTTATGGTAAGTAATTCGGGGTCCAAAGAAGGGCCTAAGTCTAAGGAAAATTGGAAAAGTTCATAATAGGCTAAGATTTCAAATGAGTTCGCACAAGCCATCATTTTGAACGATCCTATCTAAGTATATATAAGGTTTTTTGTTATGAAAAACCTATCATATGAAAGCTCTTCGAACTAGTTTCCAACGCTTCAAACCGTTCGTCATTTGGACATTCCTACACAAAGTTATGATCAAATTACCAAAGGCTAGAAAAATGCGATTCTGCGGTGAAATCTGCTATCGCAGATTTAACTCTGCGGACCGCAAAACCATTCTGCGATCGCAGAATGGTCGCAGAATGAAGCAGAACAGCCCAGTTCTGGGCAACGAGTTTTGCGACGAATCTGCATCCCGCATACCCATTCTGCGGTGGATTCTGCGATCGCACACTTGACATCAGAGGGTTAATTTTCTGATTCCCGACCCCATTTTAATATATAGCCTTTAGGGATTCATTTGGGGTCATTTTTCTACTGATTTTAGAGAGAGGTGAGAGCATTTTAGAGAGAGAAGGAGGAACCCAACATTTAAATCATCCAAATCTTGCATCAATCTTTAAGAATCAAAGAACCCAATCACAAGTTCTTCATCTAAGAGGTAAGATTCTATACCCTAGGTTTTAATTTCGAGTTTGGAGTATAAGATAGGTTATTGAGGTATGATTCTTGGGTGTATTAGTATTATGTATACATGCATGTACAACTTAGGTTTATGTGAAGATTATTGAACATAAATAAGTAAAGATTGGGTTAGGGAATGAAGGAAATCTTGTAAAAGAGATTTGAAATCAAGATGCTCAACTAGTATTTGATAAAATGCTCAAATGAGCTAGAATTATGAATATCTTCCTAATTTGTATTCAATTTTGTTATGTATCGAAGTAGGTGGGCATGGCTAGAATTTCCGGAACATTGTAGTAACTTAAGGAAAGCTTAAACGAGGTATGCATGGCTAAAACCCCCTTTTATTAGAAATTGAGCTCCGTTGGCATTTACGAAAGTGTGGTAAGAGCTGAATTGGTTAGTATATCGATTGTTATTACGTATTAATTGATTTGCAATTATCTACACATATACGTGAAGGTTGTGCCTCAATGTGAGTAATGTACCATTATTGATAATTAGAGAAGTATGAAGAATACAATTATGCGTTGAAATGCTTAGGCTGCAAGCCAAGATCGAAACGGAGAATTATTCATGCTAGCTATGTGCTCACTTACCTGTGATTGCAACTTGAATTTACGTATATGTCTATGATCACAACTTGTAAGATGAATATTGAAAAGGGAAAATGAGGTGATAATAGTGGCCCTGAGTGCCCCGGGATTGATATGATATATGTGAAATAAAGATTCTGACGTGATGACTAATGAGAAAGGGATAATGCCTAGATAGGGCGACCTAGCCGATCGGGTCGAGATTGGACACCATGCCGCACACTTGGTGGTAATGTGCTGATATTAAATTCCGGATAAGGGAAATGAAATATTGATTGAGATATATGCCTCCAATGAGGTGACCTAGCCGGTCGGGTCGTGATCGGACTCCGCTTAAGATAGCGGTGGCATTGAGAACAGTGATGAACATATGAAAGAGATGCCCCAAACTGAGTTTTGAAAATTATATGAAGGATTGCATGAATTGCATATTTGATTTACTCACGTGACTTACTTGTACTTGCTTGATAGTTCTTTTTAATGTGAAAGTTGTGAAATCATTGATGTGATGAAATAATGTTGAAAAGGGAAAAGGAGAGGTTGTGAAACTTGTTTGGCTTTGGTTGTTCCTTTCTTGTGCATTTGGTTGTTGATTCTATTACTGTTTGTTACTTGTGTATTGTTTGATTTTACTTGGGGTAAAGTTTGTACATACATACCAGTACAATTCAAATGTACTGACGTCCCTTTTGTCAGGGGCGCTACATTTGTGTTATGATTGTAGGTGGTTCTAAAGCAGGTACTCCAGTCCACCGGCAGTAGCACCTCCTCCACTTTCCGTCAACTATATTGGTGAGCCCCTTTCCTCTCGGGGCCCTACGTGGCTCATGCCGCTTTTCTTTCCGGAGTCTTATTTTGGTATTTTCAGTAGCCGGAGCCTTGTTGCCGGCATTTTCGTATTATTCTTTAGTTGTATTTAGAGGCTCCGTAAACAGGTTGTGGGTGGTGTCGGACATGGAAATTTAAAATAGGAATATTGATGTTTGGCAATGATGTATAAAACTTGTAATACTTTTAATATGGTGAATGAAGTTGCTAATGAAAATGAAATGGAAATCGTTACTGATATGTTTATAGAATTTTATTAATAGAGTCCATCTCCAATTTATTCATGAGTTAGTTTGGGTAGAATGAGGTCTAACAGGCTTGCTCGGTTGGGTTCATTCGATTGAGCGCCGGTCGCGCTCCTCGGATTTTGGGGCGTGACAGAGACATCCATTTAGAGCGGAACATAATTGTGACTGAAGAAGATTTGTTGCTATTCAAAAAACTAAAAAAGAACAACTAACATCATATGACACCATCCTAGATAGAATATTTTCAAATGAATCGGGAGCTTTTTTTATTGATGGTCCTGGAGGAACAGGAAAAGGCTTCTTATATTGTGCTCTACTAGCTACTGTACGATCCAAGGGATTTATAGCTTTAGCTACAGCAACTTCTGGTGTTGCGGCTTCCGTACATCCTGGTGGCCGGACTGCTCACTCCCGTTTTAAACTTTCTATTGATACAACTGAAAATTATAACTGCAATATAAGTTAACAAAGTTCACTTGCATCTTTAATCTGAGATGCAAAACTAATAGTATAGGATGAGGTCTCAATGGCAAAGAAAAAACTTGTCGAGACTTTTGATTTACTCTTGAGAGATATTATGGACAAAGATACACTCTTTTGTAGTAAAGTCGTCATTTTCGGAGGTAATTTCAGACAGACTTTGCCAGTTGTACAAAGCTGTCACAACCCCGGTTCGCCATCCGTGAACCATCGTGACGGCACCTGGTCTCTACGACTAGGTAAGCCTAAATTACGGAAGAAAAACCAAAAGTTGCGAAAGTAAAATAATTTAAAACAGAAATAAAGTAATAACAGTGTTTAAATGTGCCGCTCGACATACACCATATTTAACTCTCAATACCAATATATAAATCCAACACCCAGAAACCCACAAATCACAAGCTAAGAAATACTACATAGCTCTAACTCCGAAATGTCTAATAATAACAGAAAATACAGAAGAGCTAAGTACTAAAAAGCAGGAATAGAAAGGGACTCCTCGGTCTGCGGATGCGGCAGATATACCTTGAAGTCGCTAGGGCAGTCGCCTCACCTCAGGGGTGATAGGACCGGGCAGAAGTACCTGGATCTACACATGAAAAATATGCGCAGAAAGGGTATTAGTACACCACAGCGGTTACCACAGCGGTACTCAGTAAATGCCAAGCCTAACCTCGGTTGGGTAGTGACAAGGAAGGTTAGGGCCCTACTAAGGTTAAACAAAAATATAAAGTTCAACAATATAGAACAGAACAGTATGAATAATACAGCAGTGAAAATAACACAGGATATACAGGACAACAACAACTATATAGAAACAAGGTAAACATGGAAGGAAATACAGCTCAGCACCAATAATATCGATCGGGGATCTCCTAGGATACCGTCCTGTAGTCCCAAATATGCATATCCGATAAGTCTCCCAGGATACCATCCCGTAGTCCAACTTATAGTGCGCGGGGATCTACCAGAATCCCGTTCTGTAGTCCCAAATATAAATACCCAGTATGGGGGAATCTACCGGGTGCATTCCCGTAGTTCCATATAACTGTGCAGGGGAATCTACCGAAATCCCACATCCGTAGTCCCAAAATAAACAGACAAGGGGGAGCTACCGGAATCCCACATCCATAGTCCCAAAATAAATACGCAGCAACAACAGGAGATTATACAGAAATGGAAATTTCATATTAAGGTAAACAAGTGATTCTAGTCTAGCATGCTGCACAAAATTCAGGTAAGCAGGTTGAACAATTAAAGCAGTTAAATCACTTAGACATGCTTTCCTAATCTAACAACAGGCTTAATAGTACAAGTAATAAAAGCAGGAAAAGAAACATACTAATAAATGCTTAAAGAAAACCGGATTTCCAATAATTTGCACAAGTACGCACTCGTCACCTCACATACAAGGCATTTCAATTACCAAATATACCAATTCTAAGGGGAAGGTCCCCCACACAAGGTTAGACAAGCCACTTACTTCGAACCGGCTCAAAAATCAACCCGAGACCACGTTCTTGCCACGAGTACTCGACTCCAAATGGCCCAAATCTATTCAATTCAATTTCATAATGTAAATAACACTTCAAGTAACTGATTCTACCATTAAATTCTAAGCTAATATGAAAAATTAGGTAAAATGCCCCTCGGACCCACGTCTCTGAATCGGGTAAAATTTATATTTTCAGAATCCTCACACTCTCACAAGTCTAACCATATCAAAATTATCCCAATTCGATGTCAAATTCCCAATCAAAACTCAATTTCTTGGTCTAAAAATGTTTCCCCCAATTTCCACCAAAATTTCGAAATTAAAGGATGGATTTAAGTGTAGATTCATGGAAATTAGTCTAAACCGCATAGGAATCACTTACCCAAATCGCACAGGTGAAAATCTCTTCAAAATTCGCAATCTAAATCCAAAATATGAATTATGTTTCAAACCCTCGATTTTGGGTTTTAAAAATCTGCCCGGGTGTTTCCTTCTTCGCGAACGTGGAAGGACCCTCGCGTTCGTGAAGCACAACTTCGCTTGGTCCAGCCTTCCTTCATCGTGAAAGCTATGCCCTAGTCGCGAACGCGCTGCACATTCCCCTCCTCCTACGCGAGCACGGGAACACTATCACGAACGCGTAGGTATAAGACCCCTCAGCTTCGCGAATGCGGGAGAAGCTTCGCGAACATGAAGCATTAAACCTCCCCCCAGCCCCAGCTCCTCTTCGCGAACGCGAGACCCCACTCGCGAACGCGAGACCCCACTCGCGGACGCAAAGAAGGAAACTAGAATTGGGTTGCTGCAATTGTTTGCAATTTCTCTGAGTTCCAAAATGACCCGTTGAGCATCCGAAACACACCCGAGGCCCCCGGGACCTCAAACAAACCTGCCAACCACTCCTAAAACATCATTCAAACTTGTTCCAACCTTCAGAACGCTCAAAACACCTATTTTTCATCGGATTCAAGCCTAAGAATTCCAAAAACTCTAAAAATACGCTTTCAATCAAAAAGTCTACCAAACCTCGTCTAAATGACCTGAAATTTTGCACACACGTCACATCAAACACTACGGAGCTACTCCAACATTCGAAATTCCATTCCAACCCTTGGATCAAAATCTCGCTATCGAAGCGAAAACTTCAAAAATTCAACTTTTGACATTTCAAGCCTAAATTAGCTACGGACCTCCAAAACACAATCCGGACACGCCCCTAAGCCCGAAATCACCCAACAGAGCTGACGGAACTATCAGATTTCCATTCCAAGTCCATCTTCACAGTGTTCCGACTATGGTCAACTTTCCAACACATAAGCTCTCATTTAGGCTAAGTGCCCCAAAACTCTCCGAAACTCAAAATCGAACATCCCGGCAAATGGAAATAGCAAAAATAAACTTGGGGAAAATAGTTAATAGGGGATCGAGGCATTAATTCTTAAGACGACCAGCCGGGTCGTCACATCCTCCTACACTTAAACATTAGTTCGTCCTCGACGAGCATAGAGACACACCTGAAGTAGTGAAAAGATGAGGGTAACGGCTGGCATATCCTGCTCGATCTCCCAGGTTGCCTCCTCGACCAGCTGGCCCCGACACTGAACCTTCACTGATGCAATATTCTTTGACCTCAGCTTTCTAACCTGTCTGTCCAATATTGCCACTGGCTCCTTAACATAGGATAGATCCTTCTCCAACTGGACTGAACTGAAATCCAACACGTGCGACGGATCACCGTGATACCTCCGGAGTATCGAAACATGAAATACCGGGTGAACTCCTACCAAGATGGGAGGTAAGGCAAGCTCATAAGCAACCTCCCCAACACGCCTCAATATCTCAAAATAGCCAATAAACCTCGGACTCAACTTCCCTTTCTTCCCAAATCTCATAATGCCCTTCATAGGTGAAACCCGAAGCAGAACCCGCTCTCTAACCATATAGGAAACATCACGAACCTTCTAGTCCGCGTAACTCTTTTGTCTGGACTGGGCTATACGGATTCTATCCTGAATCACCTTAACCTTCTCCAAAGCATCCTGAACCAAGTCTGTGCCCAATAGTCTAGCCTCACCCGGCTCAAACCACCCCACCGGAGATCTACACTGCCTACTATATAAAGCCTCATACGGTGGCATCTGAATGCTGGACTGATAGTTGTTGTTGTAAGCAAACTCCACCAAAGGCAAAAACTGATCCCAAGACCCTCCAAACTCAATCACACACGCACGGAGCATATCCTCAAGAATCTGAATAGTGCGCTCGAACTGTCCGTCCGTCTGAGGGTGAAATGTTGTACTCAACTCCACATGAGTACCCAACTCATGCTGAACGGCCCTCCAAAACCGTGATGTGAACTGAGTACCTCTATCTGAAATGATGGACGCTGTCATACCATGCAGACGAACAATCTCCCAGATATAAATCTCCACCAACCGCTCCGAAGAATAAGTAGTACACACAGGAATGAAATGAGCGGACTTGGTCAGCCGATTCACAATCACCCAAATAGCATCAAACTTCCTCAAAGTCCGTGGGAGCCCAACTACAAAGTCATTGGTGATCCGCTCCCACTTCCACTCCGGAATCTCTATCTGCTGAAGCAATCCACCCGGTCTCTGGTGCTCATACTTCACCTGCTGAAAGTTGAGACACCGAGCTACGAACCCAACTATATCTTTCTTCATCCGCCTCCACCAATAGTGATGCCTAAAATCCTGATACATCTTCGCGGCACCCGGATGGATGGAATATCATGAACTATGGGCCTCCTCTAGAATCAACTCTCGCAGCCCATCAACATTGGGTACACAAATATGACCTTGAATCCTCATTACCCCATCATAACCAATAGTCACATCTCTGGCATCACCGTGCTAAACCTTGTCCTTGAGGACAAGCAAATGGGGATCATCATACTGTCGCTCCCTGAGACGATCAAATAAGGAAGACCGAGAAACCACGCAAGCTAGAACCCGACTGGTCTCTGAAAGGTCCAATCTTACAAACTGGCTGGCTAAGGCTTGAACATCCATCGCCATAGGCCTCTTCGATGCTGGTAAATATGCCAAAATCCCCAAACTCTCCGCCCGGTGACTCAAGGCATCGGCCACTACATTGGCCTTGCTTGGGTGATACAAAATAGTGATATCATAGTCTTTCAACAACTCTAACCACCTCCTCTAGCGCAAATTTGGATCCTTTTGCTTGAACAGGTGTTGCAAGCTCTGATGGTCAGTATAAATCTCATAGGGAACCCCGTATAAATAATGGCGCCAAATCTTCAAGGCGTGAACAATGGCAGCTAACTCAAGGTCGTGAATAGGGTAATTCTTCTCATGTATCTTCAACTGTCTGGACGCGTAGGCAATCACTCTACCGTCCTGCATCAATACCACTCTGAGGCCGATCCTCGAGGCATCACAATAGACTTTATAAAACCTCGAACCTGAAGGCAATACCAAAACTGGGGCTGTAGTCAAAGCTGTCTTAAGCTTCTGAAAGCTTGCCTCACACTCCTCCGTCCACTGAAATGGAGCACCCTTCTAGGTCAACCAGGTCATAGGGGATGCAATCGATGAAAAAGCCTCCACAAAACGACGGTAGTAACCCGCCAAACCAAAGAACCTGCGGATCTCTATAGCTGAGGATGGTCTGGGCCAACTCTGCATGGCCTCTATCTTCTTCGGATCCACCTGAATACCCTCACTCGATACCACGTGGCCTAAGAATGCCACTGAATCCAACCAAAACTCACATTTTGAGAACTTAGCATATAACTTCTTCTCTCTCAAAGTCTAAAGCACAGCCCTCAGGTGCTGCTTATGATCTTCCCAACTCCGGGAATACACCAGAATATCATCAATAAAGATAATGACGAACGAGTAAAGATACGGCCGGAACACACTGTGCATCAAATTCATAAAGGCTTCTATGGCATTGGTCAGCCCAAATGACATAACAAGGAACTCGTAATGACCATACCGAGTCCTGAAAGTAGTCTTCGGGATATCGGGCTCCCGAATCTTCAACTGATGGTAACCTGAGCGCAAATCAATCTTAGAAAACACCTGTGCGCCCTGAAGCTGGTCAAACAGATCATCAATACGAGGAAAAAGATAGCGGTTCTTCACTGTAACCTTATTCAACTGGTAATAATCAATGCACATACGCATGGAACTATCCGTTTTCTTCACAAATAAGATAGGAGCACCCCTAAGGTGATACACTGGGCCGAATAAAACCCTTATCAAGCAATTCCTATAACTGATCCTTCAACTCCTTCAACTTAGGAGGAGCCATACGGTATGGGGGGATAGAAATGGGCTGAGTGCCTGGCAACAGATCAATGCCAAAATCAATATCTCTATCAAGCGGCATGCCTAGAAAATCAGCTGGAAACACATCAGGAAAATCCCTTACTTCTGAGACTAAATCAACTGAAGGGGAATCAATATTGGCATCTCTCACATAATCTAAATACATGTCACACCCTTTCTCAACCATACGCTGAGCCTTAAGGAAAGAAATAACTCTACTAGGAGTGTGATCTAAAGTACCTCTCCACTCAACGCGCGGTACACCTGGCATAACCAGCATCACGGTTTTGGTGTGACAATCAAGAATAGCATAATGGGGTGACAACCAGTCCATGCCCAGGATAATATCGAAGTCAACTATGCTGAGTAACAATAAATCGGCTCTGGTCTCAAAACCACTAAGAGCAACCAAACACGACCGATAAACGTGGTCCACAATAAGAGAATCTCCCAGAGGAGTAGAAACATAAACAGGGGAACTAAAAGAATCCCGAGGTACACCCAAATGCGGAGCAAAATAAGAAGACACATAAGAGTAAGTGGAGACTGGATTGAATAGAACTGATGCATCTCTGTGACAAACCAGTATAATACTTGTGATGACAGATTCGAAGGCAAAAACCTCGGTACAAGCATGTAGGGCATAGTATCTGGCCCAGCCTCCCCCTCTAGGGTGACCTCTACCTCCCCGACCTCCACCTCTAGCTGGCTGAGCATGTGGGTAGCAACTGGAGCTGTAACCATCGCCTGAGAACTCTACGAGGCATGTTGTGGCTGAAAAGTCTGTGGAGGTGCAACCCTCCCATGTTTGGGGCTATCCCTCACCATATGGAGTGTGTCACCACACTCAAAACAAGCTCTGGGAGGATGTGGTGGTTGTGACTGGCTAGGGCCAAGTCTGCTGGACTGACCTTTGAAAGCACCCCACGAAGGAGGCGCGCTAGAAACCGGAGGTGCATAATAAGGCTCCTAAGGCCTAGGATGAGCTGGAGCACTACTGGCTGCTGGAAGAGCTGAATAAACAGGGCGACTCATATAACGCCTACCATGACGACCTGCAGCTGGAGTATGGGCACCAGAATAATGGCCCGACTCTCGAGACCTATTGGCCTCCCTCTCCTCTCTCTCCCTAGAATGCATACCCTCAATCCTTATAGCAATGCTCACCACCTGCTGATAAGAAATATCCATCTCCAACTCACAAGCCATGCTAGATCTAATGCTGGGAATAAGGCCCTGAATAAACTGACAAACCCTTTCGCGGACAGTAGAAACCAAGGCTGGGGCATGTCTAGCCAAGCTAGTGTAATGGAAAGCATACTCTGAGACAGTCATAGTACCCTAGCACAAATACTCAAACACTGCGCGCCATGTGTCCCTGAGGCTCTGAGGAACAAACTCTACAGGAACAAATTTGAAAACTGAGTCCAAGTTAGTGAAGCAGCCTCGTCCAGACTGTCTAACTCATAGGTGTGCCACCACTCATAAGCGGCTCCTCAAAGTTGGAAAGTATTGAAGGAAACCCCACTCGATCCCGATATACCTATGGTACGGAGAATATGGTAGCACTCCTCCGAAATCCCAAGGCATTATCCGATGCTAATCCACTGAATATCGGAGGATCATACTTCTTGAACCTCTCAAGTCTCCGCTGCTCATCCTCTGAAGCAGTTGCCCTATCCTCGGGCTGAACTGGCACTGTAGGTGGTACAATAATAATCTCTGGGACCTGATCAACATGCACTCACTGCTCAGGAGTGTGGGCGGCAGGAGTCTATGCTCCTCATCCGGCCTAGGATGTGGCTGCAGCAAGGGGAAGCAACCCTGCCTGAGCCAAAGTGGTGTACATGCTCATGAACTGTGCTAGAGTCTCCTGAAAAGGTGGAGTAGTAGTAGCAGTAGGCGTGTCAAATGCCTGGACTCCGACTAGAACTGTTGGTGGTACCACGGTGGCAGCTCGCGCAGGTGCTCTGGCTGCACCACATGCGCGTCCTCGGCCTCTACCCCGACTCTCGGCCTCTGACGGCTGCAGTAGGGGGCGCGGGTGCCTGATCATCTCGAGTAGCACGTGTCCTTACCATCTGTGAGAGAATAGAAGACAGAAGTTTAGAATTATGATGTCAAAATATCGCACGACAAGGAAATCAAATGAAGTGGAAATTTTCCTAATAGTTACATAGCCTCTCGTAGATAAGTACAGACGTCTCTGTACCGATCAGCGGGACTCTAATAAACCGGCTTGTGATCCGTGACTCCTATGAACCTAGAGCTCTAATACCAACTTGTCACGACCTCGGTTCGCCCTCCGTGAACCATCGTGACAACACCTAGTCTCTACGACTAGGTAAGCCTAAATTGTGGAAGAAAAACCAAAATTTGCGGAAGTAAAACAATTTAAAACATAAATAAAGTAACAATAATGTTTAAATGTGCCGCTCGGCATACATCATGTTTAACTCTCAATATCAATACATAAATCCAAGACCCGGAAACCCACGAATCACAAGCTAAGAAATACTACATAGCTCTAACTCTGGAATGTCTAATAAGAACAGAAAATACGGAAGGGCTAAGTACTAAAAAGCAGGAATAGAAAGGGACTCCTCGGTCTGCGGATACGACAGATATACTTTGAAGTCGCTAGGGCAGTCGCCTCGCCTCAGGGGTGATAGGACTGGCTAGAAGTACCTGGAACTGCACATGAAAAACATGAGCAGAAAGGGCATGAGTACACCACAACGGTACTCAGTAAGTGCCAAGCCTAACCTCGGTCGGGTAGTGACGAGGAAGGTCAGGGCCCTACTAAGGTTAAACAAAAATATAAAGTTCAACAGTATAGAACAGAACAGTATGAATAAGTACAGCAGTGAAAATAACACAGGATATACAGGACAGCAACAACTATACAGAAACAAGGTAAACACGGAAGGAAATACAGCTCAGCACCAATAGTACCGATCGGTGATCTCCCAGGATACCGTCCTGTAGTCCCAAATATACATATCCGATAAGTCTCCCAGGATACCATCCCGTAGTGCAACTCATAATGCTCAGGGATCTACCGGAATCCCGTTCCGTAGTCCCAAATATAAACTCCCAGTACTGGGGGAATCTACCGGGTGCATTCTCGTAGTTTCATATAACAGTGCAGGGGGATCTACCGGAATCTCACATTCGTAGTCCTAAAATAAACAGACAAGGGGGAGCTACCGGAATCCCACATTCGTAGTCCCAAAATAAATACATAGCAGCAATAGGAGATTATACAGAAATGGCAATTTCATATTAAGGTAAACAAGTGATTCTAGCCTAGCATGCTGCACAGAATTCAGGTAAGCAGGTTGAACAATTAAAGTAGTTAAATCACTTAGACATGCTTTCCTAAGCTAAAAACAGGCTTAATAGTACAAGTAATAAAAGCAGGAAAAGAAACATACTAATAAATACCTAAAGAAAACTGGATTTCCAACAATTTTCACAAGTACGCACTCGTCACCTCATGTACAAGGCATTTAAATTACAAAATATACCAATCCTAAGGGGAAGGTCCCCCACACAAGGTTAGACAAGCCACTTACCTCGAACCGGCTCAAAAATCAACCCGAGACCACGTTCTTGCCACGAGTACTCGACTCCAAATGGCCCAAATCTATTCAATTCAATTTCATAATGTAAATAACACTTCAAGTAACTGATTCTACCATTAAATTCTAAGCTAATATGAAAAATTAGGTAAAATGCCCAAAATGCCCCTCGGACCCACGTCTCGGAATCGGGTAAAATTAATATTTTCAGAATTCTCACACTCTCACGAGTCTAACCATATAAAAATTATCCCAATCCGATGTCAAACTCCCAATCAAAACTCAATTTCTTGGTCTAAGAACTTTTCCCCCAATTCCACCTTTAATTTCGAATTTAAAGGATGAATTTAAGTGTAGATTCATGGAAATTAGTCTAAACCATGTAGGAATCACATACCTAAATCACCCAGGTGAAAATCTCTTCAAAAATCGTAATCTCCCGAGCTCCCAAGTCCAAAATATGAATTATAGTTCAAACCCTCGATTTTGGGTTTTAAAAATCTGCCCAGGTGTTTCCTTCTTCGCGAACGCGGAAGGACCCTCCATTCATGAAGCACAATATCGCTTGGTCTAGCCTTCCTTCATCGCGAATGTGATGCCCTAGTCGCGAACGTGCTGCACATTACCCTCCTACTACGCGAACGCGGGAACACCATCGCGAACGCGCAGGTATAAGACCCCTCAACTTCGCGAACGCGGGAGAAGCTTCGCGAACGAGAAGCATTAAACCTCCCCCATCCCCAGATCCTCTTCGCGAACGCAAGACCCCACTCGCGAATGCGAAGAAGGAAACCAGAACTGGGCTGCTGCAAGTTTCTGCAATTTCTCTAAGTTCCAAAATGACCCGTTGAGCATCTGAAACACACCCGAGGCCCCCGGGACCTCAACCAAACCTGCCAACCAATCCTAAAACATTATTCAAACTTGTTCCAACCTTCAGAACGATCAAAACAACATCAAAACACCTATTTTTCATCGGATTCAAGCCTAAGAATTCCAAAAACTCTAAAAACACGCTTTTAATCAAAAAGTCTACCAAACCTCGTCCAAATGACCTGAAATTTTGCACACTCGTCACATCAAACACTACGGAGCTACTCCAACTTTCGAAATTCCATTCCGGCCCTCGGATCAAAATCTCTCTATCGAACCGGAAACTTCAAAAATTCAACTTTCGGCATTTCAAGCCTAAATTAGCTACGGACCTCCAAAACACAATCCGAACATGCCCCTAAGCCCGAAATCACTCAACGGAGCTAACGGAACCATCAGATTTCCATTCCGAGGATGTCTTCACATTGTTCCGACTACGGTCAACTTTCCAACACTTAAGCTCTTATTTAGGGACTAAGTGCCCCAAAACTCTCCGAATCTCAAAACCGAACATCCGGCAAATGGAAATAGCAGAAATAAACTTGGGAAAAACAGTTAATAGGGGATCGAGGCATTAATTCTTAAGACGACTGGCCGGGTCGTCACATCTTCCTACACTTAAACATTCATTCATGCTCGAACGAGCATAGAGACATACCTGAAGTAGTGAAAATATGAGGGTAACAGCTGCGCATATCTTGCTTGATCTCCCAGGTCGCTTCCTCGACCGGCTGGCCCCGCTACTGAACCTTCACTGATGCAATGTTCTTTGACCTCAGCTTTCTTACCTGCTTGTCCAATATTGCCACTGGCTCCTTAACATAGGATAGATCCTTCTCTAACTGGACTGAACTGAAATCCAACACGTGCAACGGATCACCGTGATACCTCCGGAGCATTGAAACATGAAATACCAGGTGAACGCCTGCCAAGCTGGGAGGTAAGGCAAGCTCAAAATCAACCTCCCCAACACGCCTCAATATCTCAAAAAGGCCAATAAACCTCGGACTCAACTTCCCTTTCTTTCCAAATCTTATAACGCCCTTCATAGGCGAAACCCAAAGCAGAACCCGCTCTCCAACCATATAAGAAACATCATGAACCTTACGGTCCGTGTAACTCTTTTGTCTGAACTGGGCTGTACGAAGTCTATCCTGAATCACCTTAACCTTTTCCAAAGCATCCTGAACCAAGTCTGTGCCCAATAGTCTAGCCTCACCCTGCTCAAACCACCCCACTAGAGATCTACACCACCTACCATATAGAGCCTCATACGGTGCCATCTGAATGCTAGACTGATAGTTGTTGTTGTAAGCAAACTCCACCAATGGCAAGAACTGATCCCAAGACCCTCCAAACTCAATCACACACGCACAGAGCATATCCTCAAGAATCTGAATAGTGCGCTCGGACTGTCCGTCCGTCTGAGGGTGAAATGTTATACTCAACTGCACCCGAGTACCCAACTCATGCTGAACGGCCCTCTAGAACCATGATGTGAATTGAGTACCTCTATCTGAAATGATGGACACTGGCATACCATGCAGACGAACAATCTCCCAGATATAAATCTCCGCCAACCGCTCCGAAGAATAAGTAGTACACACAGGAATGAAATGAGCGGACTTGGTCAGCCAATCAACAATCACCCAAATAGTATTAAACTTCCTCAAAGTCTGTGGGAGCCCAACTACAAAGTCCATGGTGATCCGCTCCCACTTCCACTCCGGAATCTCTATCTGCTGAAGCAACCCACCCGGTCTCTGGTGCTCATACTTCACCTGCTGAAAGTTGAGACACCGAGCTACGAACCCAACTATATCTTTCTTCATCTTCCTCCACCAATAGTGCTGCCTCAAATCCTGATACATCTTCGAAGCACCCGAATGGATGGAATATCATAAACTATGGGCCTCCTCTAGAATCAACTCTCGCAGCCCATCAACATTGGGTATACAGATCCGACCCTGCATCCACATTACCCCATCATCACCAATAGTCACATCTCTGGCATCACTGTGCTGAACCTTGTCCTTGAGGACAAGCAAATGGGGGTCATCATACTATCGCTCCCTGATACGATCAAATAAGGAAGACCAAGAAACCACGCAAGCTAGAACCCGACTAGGCTCTGAAAGGTCCAATCTCACAAACTGGATGGTTAAGGCCTGAACATCCATTGCCATAGGCCTCTTTGATGCTGGTAAATATGCCAAACTCCCCAAACTCTCTGCCCGACGACTCAAGGCATTGGCCACTACATTGGACTTGTCTGTGTGATACAAGATAGTGATATCATAGTCCTTCAGCAACTCTAACCACCTCCTATGGTGCAAATTTAGATCATTTTGCTTGAACAAGTGCTGCAAGCTCCGATGGTCAGTATAAATCTCATAGGGAACCCCTTATAAATAATGGCACAAAATCTTCAGAGCGTGAACAATGGTAGCTAATTCAAGGTCGTGAACAAGGTAATTCTTCTCATGTATCTTCAATTGTCTGGACGCGTAGGCAATCACCCTACCGTCCTGCATCAACACCGCTCCGAGGCCAATCCTTGAGGCATCACAATAGACCGTATAAGACCCCAAACCTGAAGGCAATACCAAAATTGGGGTTGTAGTCAAAGTTGTTTTGAGCTTCTGAAAGCTCGCCTCACACTCCTCCGTCCACTGAAATGGAGCACCCTTCTGGGTCAACCTGGTCATAGGGGATGCAATCAATGAAAACCCCTCTACAAAACGATGGTAGTAGACCGCCAAGCCAAGGAAACTGCGGATCTCTGTAGCTAAGGATGGTCTGGGTCAACTCTACACAGCCTCTATCTTCTTCGGATCCACCTGAATACCCTCACTCGATACCACGTGGCCTAAGAATTCTACTGAATATAACCAAAACTCACATTTTGAGAACTTAGCATATAACTTCTTCTCTCTCAAAGTCTGAAGCACAATCCTCAGGTGCTGCTCATGATCTTCCCGACTCCAAGAATACACCAGAATATCATCAATAAAGACAATAACGAACGAGTCAAGATACGGCCGAAACACACTGTGCATCAAATGCATAAAGGCTGATGGGGCATTGGTCAGCCCAAATGACATAACAAGGAACTCATAATGACCATACCGAGTCCTGAAAACAGTCTTCGGGATATCGGGCTTCCGAATCTTCAACTGATGGCAACCTGAGCATAAATCAATCTTAGAAAACACTCGTGCGCCCTGAAGCTGGTCAAACAGATCATCAATACGAGGCAAAGGATAGAGGTTCTTCACTGTAACCTTGTTCAACTAGTGATAATCAATGCACATACGCATGGAACCATCCCTTTTTCTTGACAAACAAGACAAGAGCACCCCAAGGTGATACACTGGGCCGAATAAAACCCTTATCAAGCAATTCCTATAACTGATCCTTCAACTGCTTCAACTCAGGAAGAATCATATGGTACAGGGGGATAAAAATGGGCTGAGTGCCCGGCAACAGATCAATGCCAAAATCAATATCTCTATCAGGCGGCATGCCTGGAAGATCAGCTGGAAACACATCGGGAAAATCCCGTACTACTGGGACTAAATTAACTGAAGGGGTATCAATACTGACATCTCTCACATAATCTAAATACGTGTCACACCCCTTCTCAACCATACGTTGAGCCTTAAGGAAAGAAATAACTCTACTGGGAGTGTGATCTAAAGTACCCCTCCACTCAATGCGCGGTACACCTGGCATAGACAACATCATGGTTTTGGCGTGACAATCAAGAATAGAATAATGGGGCGACAACTAGTCCATGTCCAGGATAATATCAAAGTCAACCATGCTGAGTAACAATAAATCGGTTATGGTCTCAAAACCACTAAGAGCAACCAAACACGACTAATAAACGCGGTCCACAACAAGAGGACCTCCCACAGGAGTAGAAACATAAACAGGGGAACTTAAAAAATCCCGAGGTACACCCAAATGCGGAGCAAAATAAGAAGACACATAAGAGTAAGTAGAGCCTGGATCGAATAGAACTGATGCATCTCTGTGACAAACCAGTATAATACTTGTGATGACAGAATCGGAGGCAACAACCTCGGTACAAGTAGGTAGGGCATAGTATCTGGCCCGGCCTCCCCCTCTAGGGTGACCTCTACCTCCCCGACCTCCTCCTCTAGTTGGCTGATCATGTGGGTTAGCAACTGGAGCTGTAACCATCGCCTGAGAACTATACGAGGTATGCTGTGGCTGATAAGTCTGTGGAGGTGCACCCCGCCCAAGTTTGGGGAAATCCCTCACCATATGGCGTGTGTCACCACACTCAAAACAAGCTCTGGGAGGACGTGGTGGTTGTGACTGGCTAGGGCCAGGTCTGCTGGACTAACCTATGAAAGCACCCTACGGAGGAGGCGCGCTAGAAACCGGAGGTGCATAATAAGACTCCTGAGGCCTAGGAGGAGCAGCAACACTACTGGCTGCTGGAAGAGTTGAATGAACAGGGGACTCATATAACCCCTACCATGACGACATACACCATGTTTAACTCTCAATACCAGAAATAATAAAGTAATAAAGTAATAATAGTGTTTAAATCTGCCGCTCGGCATAACCCATGTTTAACTCTCAATACCATATATAAATCCAAGACCCGAAAACCCACGAATCACAAGCTAAGAAATACTACATAGCTCTAACTCCGGAATGTCTAATAAGAACAGAAAATACAAAAGGGCTAAGTACTAAAAAACAGGAATAGAAAGGGACTTCTCGATTTGCGGACACAGCAGATATACCTCGGAGTCCCTAGGGCAGTCGCCTCGCCTCAGGGGTGATAGGACTGGCTAGAAGTACCTGGATCTGCACATGAAAAACATGCGCAGAAAGGGCATGAGTACACCACAGCGGTACTCAGTAAGTGTCAAGCCTAACCTCGGTCGGGTAGTGACGAGGAAGGTCAGGGCCCTACTAAAGTTAAACAAAAATATAAAGTTCAACAATATAGAACAGAACAGTATGAATAAGTACAACAGTGAAAATAACACAGGATATACAGGACAACAACAACTATACAGAAACAAGGTAAACACGGAAGGAAATACAGCTCAGCACCAATAATACCGATCGGGGATCTCCCAGAATACTATCATATAGTCCCAAATATACATATCCGATAAGTCTCTCGGGATATCATCCCGTAGTCCAACTCATAGTGCGCGGGGATCTACCGGAATCCCGTTCCGTAGTCCCAAATATAAATACCCAGTACTGGAGGAATCTACCGGGAGCATTCCCGTAGTTCCATATAACTGTGCAGGGGAATCTATCGGAATCTCACATTCGTAGTCCCAAAATAAATAGACAAGGGGGAGCTACCGGAATCCCACATCCATAGTCCCAAAATAAATACGTAGCAATAACAGGAGATTATACAGAAATGTCATAGTACAAGGCACCTAAGGGGAAGATCCCCCACACAAGATTAGATAAGCCACTTACCTCGAACCCGCTCAAAAATCAACCCGAGACCACATTCTTGCCACAAGTACTCGACTCCGAATGGCCTAAATCTATTCAATTCAATTTCATAATGTAAATAACACTTCAAGCAACTGATTCTACAATTAAATTCTAAGCTAATACGCGAAATTCGGTAAAATGACCAAAATGACCCTCGAGACCACGTCTCGGAATTGGGTAAAATTTATATTTTCAGAATCCTCACACTCTCACGAGTCTAACCATATCAAAATTATCCCAATCCAATGTCAAATGGCCAATCAAAACTCAATTTATTGGTCTAAGAACTTTTACCCCAATTTCCACCAAAATTTCAAAATTAAAGGATGGATTTAAGTGTAGATTCATGGAAATTAGTTTAAACCGCGTAGGAATCACTTACCCAAATCACCCAGGTTAAAATCTCTTCAAAAATCGCAATCTCCTGAGCTCCCAAGTCGAAAATATGAATTATGGTTCAAACCTTCGATTTTGGGTTTTAAAAATTTGCCCAGGTGTTTCCTTCTTCGCGAATGCGGAAGGACCCTCGCATTCACGAAGCACAACTTCCCTTGGTCTAGCCTTCCTTCATCATGAACGCGATTCCCTAGTCGCAAACGCGCTGCACATTCCCCTCCTCCTATGCGAATGCGGGAACACCATCGCGAACGAGTAGGTATAAGACCCCTCAGCTTCGCGAACGCGTAGGTATAAGACCCCTCAGCTTCGCGAACGAAGGAGAAGCTTTGCGAACGAGAAGCATTAAACCTCCCCCAGCCCCAGCTCCTCTTCGCGAATGCGAGACCCCACTCGCGAACGCGAAGAAGGAAACCAGAACTGGGCTGCTGCAATTTTCTGCAATTTCTCTAAGTTCCAAAATGACCCGTTGAGCATCCGAAACACACCCGAGGCCCCCGAGACCTCAATCAAACCTGCCAACCAATTCTAAAACATTATTCAAACTTGTTCCAACCTTCAGAATGCTCAAAACAACATTAAAACACTTATTTTTCATCGGATTCAAGCCTAAGAATTCCAAAAACTCTAAAAATATGCTTTCGATCAAAAAGTCTACCAAACCTCGTCCAAATGACCTGAAATTTTGTACACACGTCATATCAAACATTACGGAGCTACTCCAACTTTCAAAATTCCATTCCGACCCTCGGATCAAAATCTCGCTATCGAACCGAAAACTTCAAAAATTCAACTTTCGGCATTTCATGCCTAAATTAGCTACGGATCTCCAAAACACAATCCGGACACGCCCCTAAGCCCAAAATCACCCAACAGAGCTGACGGAACTATCGGATTTCCATTCTGAGGTCGTCTTCATACTGTTCCGACTACGGTCAACTTTCCAATACTTAAGCTCTCATTTAGGGACTAAGCGTCCCAAAACTCTCCGAAACTCAAAATCGAACATCCCGGCAAATGAAAATAGCAGAAATAAACTTGGAGAAAATAGTTAATAGGGGATCGGGATGTTAATTCTTAAAGCGACCGGCCGGATCATCGCAAAAGCAGGACGAAAGAAGATTTCAATTGTGAAAGCTTATTACATTCAGATATTTGGAATCACCTTAAAAATTTCCGATTATTAAAAAATATGTGTGCAAGAAAAGATCCTGCCTTTTGTGAGTACTTACTAAGGATTGGAGATGGTATAGAAAAGGTTAATGAACATGGAAAAATTGAAGTTCCAAAATCTTTCCTCATTCCATTTACTAATGAGAAAGAATCATTACATATTCTGTTCAAAATTATTTATTCCAATTTAGATGCATTTATTTATGATACCTCCTCAGTTACATCTCGCGCTATCTTAACAACCAAAAATGATTTTGTGAATGAAATTAATCAGTGTTCATAGATTAGTTTCCTAAAATTGCTATGACATTCATAGGAATTGACGAAACTGTAGAGCCAAAAGATCAAAGCCAATTTGAAGAGTTTTTGCATACTTTGAATCTTGCTGGTCTACCTCCATACAAGTTAGTTCTAAAGCAAAATTGTCCAATTATGCTACTGCGCAATTTAAATCCTTCCAAGGGTTTATGTAACGGTACCCGCTTAATTTGTACTGATTTCAAAACTCATGTTATTAGTGCTAAAATTGCAAGTGGTGACTTTAAAGGAAAACATGTTTTCATTCCTCGAATACTATTATTATCTTCACAAGATGAAAAATTACCTATACCATTTAAGAGAACACAATTTCCAATTCGATTATGTTTTGCAATGACTATAAACAAAGCTCATGGTCAAACACTAAATTTCATAGGAATTTATTTATGTAAACCTGTCTTTTCACACGCCAACTTTACGTTACTCTATCAAGAGCAACAAGCTCAAACAATGTAAAGATATTAATCCGACCAGCAACACTAGATAATCATGATAACCATTCTACTTACAATGTAGTATATACTGAAATTATCAAAAAGGCATTATCCTAAGTCTTTTGCTTGGCTCAAAAAAAGATATTATCACGTAAGTTATTACTTGTATTTTGTATTTGTTATTTTATCATATACTTATTATTAATCATTTTTCAGATTGCAGGCAACAGCGTTAGAGAGACTTGGTATATTTGCAATCACTCCTAATACACCAAACTGGAGGTGCAAGGTGCAAGTTGTAGATATATGTCGACCAGGAGAGAGTTCAAAAAGAAAGATAAAGTATTTGAACTTGATCTTCCAAGATGAACAGGTATGCAAGTTTTCCAAATTTATTTTGCTTCTCTCTCTGGTGTGTGAGTTATTTCTGCATATCTTATTCATTTGTTATACTTTCTTTGTTGGCTATTGCTATCTGGGTATGTGTAGTTTATATACTTTTCTTGGGTATCATTAGTTTTTTTTTTTTTTGTTCTTTTGCGCAGATTCTTGTTTACTTATACATGCACGACAAAGATTTTGTTTAATTTGCTCATTGCATCTTCGAAAAATAAACGTGTACATGGATGACTTTTAAATGTTAGCTACAATCTGCCTATCTTTTCCCTTTTTTGCATAATGAAACTTTATTCTTTTTGCCCTCTTCAATAATTAGATGCTTCTTTGACAAAATATTTCATGATATGCCTGAACCAAAAAAGAATTTTTACCTGCCCATGAAAATGTAATATTTTGTTGAGAATAAAGAGATTGTAAAAGTCCCCCCATTTTAGGATATATTCTGTCTTAGATACATTTTCAGCTTACATTTTCTTTGTCCAAAAGGAAACAAGATAAGGGGAAGGATATACTCAGCTTTATTCATTTGTTAAATATCTTTGAACTGATTGCTTACATTCTCTACATATGAGTCTTCCATAATTTCTTTGTTGGTTGCTTACAGGAAGACCAAATCAAAGCAATCATTTATGGTGATGACATCCCCAATTATCAAAAAGTATTCAGACTATTTCAGACCTACTTGATAACGGGTGCACGCATACAGCAATCAAATTTGAGATACGAAAAACCGTTGCATACGTTTGAGTGGGTTATCAACAAAAAAGACCATAATTGATCCAATTAACAAAGACAACCCAGATGAAGAAGAGTTGCCGCCAGCCACTAAACTTACTATTACGTCCTCTAAAGACATTATGGATCAAGCCTCTCGATCTATCAAGAATCCAACAAAGAACATAGAACACAGTATGAATATTTTGTTCTTTAATATTTTATTCTTTAATCAACGATCAAATAATTTAATAGAACTTGTGAATTTACTATTTTATACATTTACTTATTAGCTTTAATTCCTTCTGTCAATAGATGTGCTTGCAATTGTTGTCAACTGCTTTCCGCCAAGATATGTTGCAAGTCTACAGAAAAGATTACAGGAACTCATCATCATTGATACTCGGTAGGTCGTCTATTAGCCAAGCCATAAGCTTTTTAGACATTTCTTTATACTTATTATCTAATTATATAAAAAAGTACTATAAATATTTGTCCCTTCCATGTACATAGGAAGCAAACTTCACATTCACAATATGGGAAGAAGGTATTATTGAAGATAAGGGAAAGAAACTCCTTAGGCAATTCCAAGAATATTCCATCATCCTTGCAAGACGTATTGGGGTGTCGAAATACAATGGTAAACTAAAATTAACAATATTTCATCTTATACAAAGAACCAATGCGATTTTGTAATTTCTTAATGTAATTTATGCAGTCACATCATTGACAACAAGGTTTAACACAACCATGCAGATTAATCCACCTTATCAACAATGTTTGCAACTACGTAAATGGTATCACATTAATACTCTGTATATTATTCATGTTTCTTTCTTATTATTAACATTCTAAGGTGTTGTCATTTTTATTTTTGGGACAGGATCGTAGAAAACAGAGAAATACTTGCTTCTTTCATTGCGAGGAGCACATCCACATCCGGATCTCTTATTTCTGTTCCAATGGATGAAGAAATAATACCAATTGTAAATGTTCAATCACGGCAGAACGTCTGTATAATTTCTATTCACATATTTTATACAATGATATGAGTATTTGTCCTTACGAAGATTACTCTCACTTTGGTAACATAGGGACACACCTTTTTCATTGAGGCAAAAATATCACTTCCAAATGACCTCAAGTGTTTTTACGTTTTAATATGTCCAAACTGTGGACAAGAAGTGAGGAGTCCAGTCAGAAGAGAAATTCATTGTATGAACTGCAATCAACAGAATATGTTGACTCCCAGGTACTTTCTTATCTAATTTTATAGATACGTCCAAAGCATAATCAGACTCTGCCCTAAACTCTTATTGACTTTCACACATATACTACAGGTGTCGATTTGATGTGAATCTTCAAGATACCTCTGGCTCAGTATTTGGAATGATTATGGGTAAAGAAGGAGAGAGAATATTATCTCTTACTGTAGAAGAGGTTTACGAGCGAGCTTCAGTTAATGTACGTATTCAAAGCAAACAGTTCACACATGATCACTTCATTATTGAACTTGCAAAATAACTTAATATATTTCTTTTTTCCCGAATGAGTCCTTGCAAATGCAAGATGTGCAAAGCAGTCTTAGTCAGAAACTCTTCAAAATTCAAGTGAAAAAAGCATTCGCCCGCAATTCAGGAGCAACATCTGAAAAATTGTATATTGTATCATGCGTTGAAAAAAGAAAATATTATTTATTCTCTCCCTGCACCAACCACAACGGATATAGGTGAAGGCAGCAAGAGAAAGAAAGAAGATTTGTCTTCCTCTGATGGAGAAATAGAGCTAGCAACTGAACGAGGTGAATTGTTCAAGTTAAAACAAAAACTGGAGCCAACGACTCCAGTGAAAATGAAATGAAGGTCACTAAAATTTCTCTCTCATTCATTGTTTGAATTATATACTACACCTATCCTTTAATAACTATCATTTTCATTTTCATCTTCCAACATATTTTCCTCTTATTCTTTATTTTTTTTCCCGAAAATATCTGCAGGTTAATCAGCTCCTTTTTGCGATCAGTTTTGGCTTTCATGGAACAAAGGTAACTAAATAGAAAACCACCTCAGAGATAGTTTGTATACTCTGATGTCATGTCAATTCCTATGCGTTTATCCAGCAAATAGAAATAACCTATCAGTGTTGTGAAAAACGCTCACTTCAGCGCTTAAAGGGCGAAGCGAAGCAAGAAGCGTAGCACGTTAGTTGAAGCGTGCGCTTCTGCCAAAAAGCGAGAAGCAAGACTGTAGCAAGAAGTGACAGTAACAAGCATTTAGTGTTTTAAGAGCAGAGCAAAGTTCAAGCTCATCGAGTTCAAGGCCAGGTAAGTGATTTCTTCTTTTTCTTCTTCTTATTCTTCTTCTTCTTCTTCTTCAGTCCTAAAATAGCGACGAAATGGTGCCAATTTTTTTTCCTTCAGTTCTTCTTCTTCTTCTTATTTTCGTTTCGGTCCTTAAAATTGCAGCGAAATGCTGCCCAATTTGTTCTTACTGCCATTTTTTCCGTTTTAGTCTTCCAGTTCTTCTTAGTTCTTACTGCAATTTTGTTACTAACTGTCATTTTTTCTCGCTTTAAGCAAAAAGGAGCTTCTCGCTTGACGCTTTCATAACACTGACCTACCTACTAAAACATAAAAATATAGCAACATATGTACATGTGGTAGTTCTCTAAAAATTATAATTGGCTCCATCACATGTAAATTTATAATATTTTTTTCCTATTTATCAACAGTTGTTTTGCAGGAAAATGAATTTTGCACTGCGGCTTGCTTTTCACTTTTTGTCCTGTACACAAACATTCCAGTAACCACTATGTTCCACTAACCATAGGCATAAAACAAATGTAATCAAAATTACCTCTTGACCTTATTCTTCACTTTCATCTCTTTCACGAATAATAACTGTTGTGCTACAAGTTTGAGAAATACTTTTTGTCTTGAAATGGATCATTCTGCAGTAACAGATAGGGACCCTAAAGCTGCAGAATTTGTAAAGGATAAGAACTGGTTTATTGTATGTAATAGCTTAATTGTTATTAAAGGGAAAATATAATTAGCATTTTCAGTTCTGATTTGAACCGCATTTTCTGCCTTATTCTTTGGAGTTGCTCCATTTGAAGTTTGAGAACCTTGTGTTTCTTGCAACATATTGATTGAAATAGAGTTTATAATGATATTTCCCTGTCTCACTGTAAAGCTTCAGTAATATATATCTTATATCCTACAGTTGCTCGTGTTAGTGTAGTATATTTGGTATCGACTTCTTTAAATAACCTGCTTCCATATTTTCAGGAGTTCTGAATTTTGACATTTTGATGTTATAATTTTTTATGTTGCAGATGAATGAACTGGCATATATTGCTCGATGTGTGGCAAATACGACTTTAGATGATGATCAGTCTCTGTCCTATTTGCTCTCTTGCCTTGAAGATCTGAAAGTTGTGACGGAACACAGAAAGTTGGATGCACTTACAGTGGAAACGTTGGGAACCCGCATAGAAAAGCTGATAAGGTAATTTAGTTTCTTGCATGTGATTTAACCCTACTGGTGCTATCCGAGAAAAAGATAAATTGTAAGAAGTGTGACATCAATTGGACTATTTTTTACAAGTTAAAAGAATGGTAGATGAAGGAAGAATTAACTCATAAATCCAATGTTTTCCTTCTCATATGTTTGTTACTGGTCATTATTTGTTCTTGTCGTTGTTTAGTTTTTATCTTTTTGTTTCTAAGTTTATCTATTGGTAGATTTTCATTTCATCTTTCTTGCCTCTTTCTGAGTATTATTTTTGTTTATGAAGTATAATAGTACATGCTCAAGGTCCTACTCTACATGATGTCCCTCTTTGGCTAAAAGATGATGAGAATGTAAAACAATTGAATTCTAAATTTTTAGTAAAAAATCTCTAGGAACCAAAATAATTAAAAACAGAATAAAGAAGAAGGTAGAAATAAAAAGTACTCTTAAAGCAAATTGACCTTTACTGTACTTTTCATCCCAAAGTTATATGAGAATCTTTAGAAAGTTACAGCAGAACACTTGAGAATTATCTTTGTTCACTTAGAAACATAGGTGACATCTTATTTTCTCAATACTTTGACTTTTCAGATTAATGTGGCTTGTGAGAGAAGAAAATAATATAATGTTATGGAAAGAAGATGAATTCTATGAGAAGATCAGTACATCACTTGTTTTAAAAATAAATTCTATGTTTCGGGGCCTTATAAACATCTTTCTACATCACCTTGATTTGCGTGCACAGTCCGAGCGTGTAGCCGGAAACCCAATATGTGAAAAATCTGTGAAAATGATGAATTCTGCCTTTAAAATAAATTTAAGTTGACTTCGGTCAACATTTTGGGTAAACGGACCCGGACGCATGATTTGACGGTCTCGGAGGGTCCGTAGGAAAATATGGGACTTGGGCGTATGCTCGGAATCGAATTCTGAGGTCCCAAGCCCGAGAAATAAATTTTTGAAGAAAATTAGTTTCTGGAATATTTATGAGTTTTTGAAAGTGAAATGTATTTAAAGTTTGGTGGTATCGGGCCCGTATTTTGGTTCCGGAGCCCGAAACAGGTCTTATATGTGATTTAAGATGAGTCTGTGAAATTTGGTAAGAAACAGACTTGAAATGACATGAATCGAACCTTATTTGGGAAAATTAGAAAATTTGATGTTCTTAAGAAATTTCATGATTTTGATGCTAAATTCATAGTTGTTGATGTTATTTTGGTGATTTGAATGCACGAGCAAGTTTGTATGATATTTTTAGATTGGTCTGCATGTTTGGTTTGGAGCCCCGAGGGCTCGGGTGGGTTTTGGATAGGCTACAGAGTAGAATTAGACTTGGAAAAATTGCAGGTTTTCAGCTGGTATGACCAGGCCTGCAGGCTTCGCAAAGCCTGGCTCGCAAATGCGAAGAATGGACCTGGCCGCCTGAGTCGCAAATGTGACTGTTTTCTCGCAAATGTGATTTCGCATTTGCGAATGGTCTCTCGCAAATGCGATGATGACCGGAAAGTTGAGTGGGTCGCAAATGCGAAAGTCCCAATTTTCTGAAGGGCAATTGCGACATCAGAGACCTGTAAGTTTACACTTAGACACATTTTCAACCATTTTTCACATCTTCTCAAAACATAAACTCTCTAGGACGATTTTTCAAAGGCAACTTCTTCTCCAAATCAATTGTAAGTCATTTCTAACTAGTTTTCTTTAATTTTTAACATCTTTTCACATGATTTCAACTCAAAATTAATGATTTTTATGGGGAAAATTGGGTGTTTTGGGTAGAACCTAGGTTTTTCAAATTTTGGGATTTGGACCTCGATATGGGGTCCGATTTTAAAATAAATTATATATTTGGGTTCGCTGGGGAATGGGTAATCGGGTTTTAGTTCGAACCTCGGGTTTTGACCATGTGGGTCCGGGAGCGATTGTTGACTTTTTGGGTAAAACTTTAGAAAACTTATTTTCATTCATTAGAATTGATTCAATTAGCATTTATTACTGTAATTAAGTAACTTGTGGCTAGATACGAGTGAATTGGTAGTGGAATCAAGAGGTAAAGCGATACTTGAGACTTGAATTGTGTTCGTGGAATCGAGGTAAGTGTTTGGTCTAACCTTAGCTTGAGGGATTAGGATTCGAGTCCTATTTGCTATGTGGTATTTGTTGTGTACGACGTATAGGCATGGTGACGAGTATCTATACGTTGGTATCAAGCATGCCCGTGAGTCTTATATTGTGATTATTATGACTTCGTTGTATTATTCACGCATTGGTAATGATTTCTATTGTTGGGCAAAGTTTGTGGAAGTAATTGTGATATTTGAACATTGAGGAGCGTTGGCTCAAGTTGTATAATGAAAAGTAAAAGTATAAGTGGTAATTGAACCTTTTAGAGCATTGGCTCAAGTTGTGAAGTGAGTTGTGAAGTAAAAGTAAAAAAGAGAAGAGAATCATTATATTGCCTCTCTTGCCGGGATATTGTTACTTTTAATGTTATCTCCCTTGCCGAGATGTTGATGCTTCTTTTGATGTTGTTCCCTTGCCAGAACTTGATTGTTGAACTATTGTTCCCTTGCCGGGATTCGTATTGTAATTTCATTTATTCCTTGCCCTATTGTTTGTGATTGTTGTTTGGGCGAGGAAGAGTGTTAAAGCATGAAGGGTGATTCCGTGTATTGTTTTGGTGAGAGAGTGATAAAGCACGAAGGGTGATGCCGTGTATGATTTGTGAGGAAGAGTGTAAAGCATGAAGGGTGATGTCGTGCCGCACGATGTACAATTTCGTGCTGATTATATTGATTATATGGTAAGGACGAGAGTAAAAGCACGAAGGGTGATATCGTGCACATTTTCATTACTTGATTGCTTTGGTGAGGACGAGAGTAAAAGCACGAAGGGTGATGCCGTGCACTTATTGATTACTGATTTATTTGTTGATATTTGAGATATGTCGTTCCTTTTAATTACATGTTGTCTTTCTATTCTAAATTGATAATTCCTCGCAGCATGTTTCCCCTCCCATACTTGACTATATATTACTATTCTTTTTTTCCGCTGTATATAGTTAAATTGCACAGGTTTATTTGGTAGTCTGGTCCTAGCCTCGTCACTACTTCGCCGAGGTTAGGCTAGGCACTTACGAGCACATAGGGTCAGTTGTGCTGATACTACACTCTGCACTGTGTGCAGATCCCGGAGCAGCAGCTTTTGGACCATAGCTTGGGTGGCTGCCTTCAGTCCACAAGGAGATCCAAGGTAGTCCTGCAGGCATCCGCAGGCCCTAGCGTCTCCCTCTATCCTTTTATCCTATTTTATTTACTTATTTCAGAAACAGTGTATCTTTTATCTTTTAGACTTTGTATGTAGTATTATTAGACCGTCTATGAAACTGTGATACCAGTTATGGGTAGTCGATGCTCAAACAGTTGTATTGGATACATATTCAGATAGTTTATTGCTTTTCTTCCGCTTATTGTAAATTCTGCAATCTACACGGTATTGCTTCATAATTGTTAAAGAATATAAAATGGGTAAAAAGGTAATTGCTTCAGAAACAGTGTATCTTTTATCTTCAGACTTTGTATGTAGTATTTTTAGACCGTCTGTGAAACTGTGACACCAGTTCTGGGTAGGCGATGCTCAAACAGTTGTATTGGATACATATTCAGATAGTTTATGTGATGACCCAAGAGGTCATCACTTGTTTTTAAAATGAATTCTGCATTCTGAGGCTTTAAAAACCTCTTTTAGCATCACATTGATTTACGTGCGCAGTCTGGGCGCGTAGCCTAAAAGCCTAAATGTGAAAATCTGTGAAAAATGATAAATCTTGACTATAAAATGAATTAATATGACTTCGGTCAACATTTTGGGTAAACGGACCCGGACCCTAGAAGGTCCGTAGGAAAATATGGGACTTGGGCGTATACCCGGAATCGAATTCCGAGGTCCCAAGCCCGAGAAATGAATTTTTGAAGAAACTTATTTTCTGAAATTGTTTATAAGATTTGGAAATGTATTTTGATTAGAACATGTTGGTATCAGGCCCGTATTTTGGTTCCGGTGCCCGATACAGGTCTTATATGTGATTTAAAATAATTCTTCGAAGTTTGGTAAGAAACGGAATCCGTTTGACGTGATTCGGACCTTAAATGCAAAATTTGATGTTCAAAGAAGTTTTGAGAAATTTTATTGATATTGAGGTTTAATTCGATGTTTCTGATGTTATTTTGGTGATATGAGTACACGAATAAGTCCGTGGGATGTTTTTGAGGTTGTGTGTATAGTTGGTTTGGAGCCCTGAGGGCTCAGGTGAATTTTGGATAGGCCACGGGATGCATTTTGAACTTAGAAAATTGCAGGTTTTCAGTTGTGCATAGCAGGCATGCAGGCTTTGCATTTGCGAAGCCTGGCTCACAAATGCGATATCGCAAATGCGAGCAGCTTGTCGCAATTGCGAAGAAGCCCAGGCCAGCTCCCTCTCGCAAATGCGAAGTTTCCCATTGGGTCAGTGATCGCAAATGCGATGTTGTAGTTGCAATTCCCGAGTCACAAATACGACATGTTGTTCGCAAATGCGAAAGTCCATTTTTCCCTAAAGGGTTTGCAAATGCGAGCCCTGTTTCACAATTCCCAAGCTAGCAGAGGTCGGGGTTCGCAATTGCGAACCCCTGTTCGCATTTTCCATACCTGCGACCTGCAACTTTATACTTAGACGATTTTAAACCCATTTTTCATATCCTCTCAAAACATAAACACACTAAGGCGATTTTTCAAAGGCTTCTTCTTCTCCAAATCAATTGTAAGTTATTTTTAACTAGTTTTCTTCAATCATTAACATCTTTTAACATGATTTCAACTTAAAATCAATGATTTTCATGGGGGAAATTGGGTGTTTTGGGTAGAACCTAGGTTTTTCAAAAAATTGGGGATTTGGACCTCGATTTGAGGTCCGATTTCAAAACAAATTATATATTATTTAAAGAGCATACAATAGACTAAAATTGATTAAGCTTTCACCTTAGAGAGAAACTAATAGATACGAGACCCATTTTCCAGAATATTTAAGCATTCAATACATGAGGTGGTCTATTTCTTTCACTTGAAAACATGGAAATGGGGCAAAATCACAAACTATTTACTCAAACCTTAGAAATGAAAATCAATTTACCACGACATGGGACATTAGGAAATACTTGTTGCTTGAACTATCAGGGACATTCAAAACACCACTGTTGCCTTTAAGACTAGGAAGATTTACCCAACCATAATTTAAAGATCAAAACCAAATTAAACTCAAATCAAAACCAAAAGTTAACTTCTGTTTCGATCTTTACTGAACTCGAAATTCCAGCATACTTTATTATAACTTGGGAGTATTTTCAATTCAAAAAAATAGCCTAAATGGACCTGAACCAAGGCCAAACAAGCTTAGAACTCGACTAGAAGAAACAAACCTTGAGTTTCAAGATTCAAACCAAACCATAATGGAATATGAACACACACAAACACAGAATCACAAGCAATAAAGAAGAAGATAAAAAAATGAACCTGAGTTGCAAAGAAAACTTAGATTAATTCTGACTTGAAAACATCAAGAAAATAGTAGCTACAATGCGTCAGGATGCAAGAACAACGAACTCGAACTCGAACGGTCAACTCGATCTCAGCTCAGTCCATGTCCATTTCTGAAGGAAATCAAAGAAAGATAATGAAAACTTTTTTTCGATTTTTCCAGACTTTTGAAACAAAACTAAGAACAAAGCAAAAGAAACTGAAATTTTCTAAACCTTCTTCTCCGGAATCGAAACTGAAAAAGCAAAAAACCAAGAAAGAAAACTAAATAATTTTTTCAAACTTTTCTTTCCAAATCTCAGACTCTGAAAAAATTTTCTGAAAAATCCTCCCACATAAGAAAACGTTCTCACCTTTTATAGACCTTCAAGTCTTCTCGAATCTTCTTCCTTTCTCTCCAAGAAAACCCTCAAATAAAAACCCTTCCCCAATCTGATTTCTTACCCCTTTTCTGATGAAAAAAGGGACAAATAGAGGGAGTAGATTAACTTGAATCCAATCTAACGCTCCCCATTTTTCGTCATCTTCATCTGAAGGGTGAAAAATTCGAAATAAAATCAAAGAGAGCATGTGAGGGAGAGGGAATCTGTCAGAAATGATTACCATATGGTAGGAGGAGGGAAAGGGGAAATGCGTGGTGTGAGATTGGGTCTCACTCACCATGGATTCTGAGTGATTTAAGGTCTGGTTTGGGTGAGGAATGAGAGTGAATAGTGAGTGGCGCCGTTTGGTCTTGGGGATTTAGGGTTCTTGCTTCTTTTGTGTTATTAGTGTTTGGGAACGGGTCGGGTTTGGGGTAGAAGGGTGGGTGAGTGGTTGGGGCAGATTGATGGAAAAAATTGGGCCTTAGCATTTGGGCCAAAATCAACAGCCTTAAATTCTTTTCCTCTCTTTTTCATTTGTTGTCTTTTCCCCTTTTTAATTAATTAAAACTTAAATTGAAACTCCGAAAAATAATTAATTTGGAAAGAAAAAACTAAATTGTTCCACTACTAAAATATTTATGAAAATTAATTATGCCTAACTTAAAAAGGAAATTACAAATTCAAAATTAAAAGACTAAAAATGCAAAAGTAAGCCAATTTTTGTAATTTTTAATTTTTAATAAAGCAACTAATTTACTAATTAACCTAAAAATATAAAAATAAATCCTAAATGCGAATGCATAGTATTTTTGACATTTTCATGATTGTCAACAGAAATAAACATGCACAGAAATGCAACCAATTAGCACAAATTCTCACAAAATCCTATAAAATTGCAAATAATGGAAAAAATTTATTTTCTTGAATTTTATAGGAGTAATTCACATAGGGCAAAAATCACGTGCTCACAACTGCCCCTCTTTGCTCGAAAACACGAAGAGTCTTCGTGCAAAGATAAAGTGAGCGGATACGAGCGATCTTTGCCCGTTTGAATACTCCGTGGGAATCATTTTTGAAAGATTTGACTGCACCCTGCTTTCGAGGTTGCATACATATCCTCGGCTATAAAGGAATCAGTTCAGTATAGTTCTAAAAGATTCGGTAGCTGGGACTACCAGGAAGCTGTGATTTCACTGTTGTTGCTGCCGCTACTACTTGCTAAACCCCTTATTACACCAAGATAAAATAAAAAGAAGCTATCCTAAACTTATGACCTATGAATTACAAGAATCCTATCTACACTTCTTCAAACTTGATCTTGCAGTTTCTGCTACTCTGTTGACTTATACTCTCTAGGTGAGCTTCCTTTGTTTCTTACTTGAATTGTATTCCGAGGTGCTTTTCCTTTGTTCTCCAGGTGGGTGCCTGATTGCTAAACTTGAACATTGTTGCTTTCCCTTTGTTCTCCAGGTGGGCGCCTGATTACTAACATTTGAATTATCTTCCTTTCCTCCGGAACTTGACTTGTTTTCCCTTTGTTTTCCAGGTGGGTGCTTGATTGCCGAACTTGAATTGTATTCCTTTCCTCTGAAATTTGAATTGTTTTTCCCTTTGTTCTCCAGGTGGGCGCCGGATTTCCAACACTTGAATTGTTTTACCTTGAAACTTGGATTGTTTCCCTTTGTTTTTCAGGTGGGTGCCTGATTACCAACACTTGAATTGCTTTCCCTTTGTTCTCCAGGTAGGTGCCTGATTTCCAAAACTTGAACTGCTTTCCCTTTGTTCTCCAGGTGGGCGCCTGATTTCTAAAACTTGAACCGCTTTCCCTTTGTTCTCCAGGTGGGCACTTGATTTCCAAAACTTAAACTGCTTTCTCTTTGTTTTCCAGGTGGGTGCCTGATTTCCAAAACTTGAACTGCTTTCCCTTTGTTCTCCAGGTGGGCGCCTGATTTCCAGAATTTGAACTGTTTTCCCTTTGTTCTCCAGGTAGGCGCCTGATTTTCAAAACTTGAAATTCTCCTCTAAAAATGTTGCTTTCCCTCTGTTCTCCAGATGGGTGCCTGATTTCCAACACTTGAACTGACTCCTCTAAAATTGTTGCTTTCCCTTTGTTCTCCAGGTAGGTGCCTGAATTGAAATACTGAATTGTCCTCGTCTTGAAACTGCTTTTCTTTGAACCATCTTCCCTTGTTTCTTTAGGTGGGTGCCTGATTGCTTGGTCTTGAACTGCTTTCCACTCTTGAAACTCGTGTTGTCTTCCTTTGTTCTCCAGATGGGTGTCTGACTTCAACAAAACAGACAAAACAAACAAAATTTTTCTACCCCAGTTTCGTAGATGGGCACATCTGTGAGTGTTAATTGAATCATGTTACCAGAAAATCTCAAAGAATTTTAAAAGTTATATCCCATTATCCAAGAGGGTCCTGAAAAGTCCTAATTAAATGACAGTTTTAAAGCTAAATTATAATTCCTAAAGGTATGACTTCCGCTAAATCTTGTTATTTATGAAGGTCTTAAAACTAAATCTCATTATCTAGAAGGGTCCTAAAAGTTTTTGCCTAAGTCTCGTCCTAATAATGAAAACTTCAAAACTGACTTATATTTCCTCAATGTAAAGCTTGTGCTAGATTTTGTTACTCATGAATATTTTGAATTTTAACTAAGTCCCATTGTCCAGGAGGGTCCTGAGAATTTACGATCAAAACTGTCCAGTACTTACTTTCCTTAGGGAGGGTTTCTCCGAAACAAACAAAATTTTCTGCCCCTGTTTCAATCAAAGAAAAATCTTGTCAGTTTAAAAATGTGGTGGTTAGTTTGCGGCATTCTTGCTAAAGGTGGCCCTTTCACTGTCGTGCTTTGCTTTGACCGACTACTTTGAACTAACCAAAAACTGTTTGCCTTTCCGTCTGAATTTTAACCTACAGGAACTTGAATGACCTGAATGCTCTACACATAACCTGCTGTTTCATATTTCTATCCGTCCAATTTGAACCTATGTATATTCCCTGAAATTTACAAACCACTCGACTTCTTGAACTTTCATTAACACCATACCTTCATTTTTGCATCATGCATTTCTGGCCTGCTTTGGCCGCACTTTGCTTTGTGCGATTTTGGAAGTTGGTAGTAGGTTTTATGATCCTTTATTTCACTTTGCAAGGCTAACATTGAAAACACCTTAGAGGAGTAGACCCAAAAGGAAATGAAATGCAATGACTCCGAGAGTTATGAGTAGAGAAGAAAAATCAAACGGAAAGACTATTTGAGGAAGAAAAGGAAAAAGGACTTATCTGAGTGAAGCTGTTAGCATCAATGATCATGACATGCATTTCAGATTAATCAGCCCAGCCTATTCAACCAATCTCCTTTCCATATTCACCCTTTATGCCCGAGGATCTCCATAAACCAATTTCTTTACCAAATTACTGACCTTGTTCGGTTTGCGGTGCCCTAAAGGGTTTTCACCAACAAACCTCTCTCATCTGTTCATCTCTCAACTCACCATCATCTTACGGTGCTTTTTACCAATAAGACTCTCTCATTTTTTTAAATTTCTCTCAGCTTTCCATCGCCTTACGGTGCCCGTGAGGGTTTTCACCAATAATACTCTCTCATTTTTCATTTTCTTGCTCAGAACGGACTGTTGCCCCTGATACGAATCACACCTCTACTTGCTTGACTTGGCATCTCTCGAAGACTGATCGAAAGGTCTTTCTTTAGACCGTAATGTGGGCTTTTGGATAGGGTTAGAAAGAAAGGGTATCATAAAGGATCAAAACGACTTGAATGGGTTCAAAATTACAACTCCTGGAATCAGGTTTCTTACAAACCGTGAGGCTGCCTACGTATCCTTAAAAGGAATCGGGTCGAACGTAGTTTAGGGCATAGAAATTGCTTTGTTGTTGTTACTTTTCTCTTTTCTTTTCTTTCTCTCTTTTTCCTATTCTTTTCTTTTTTTTCTTTTTCTTTTCTTTTTTTACTTTTTCTTTTCTTTTTTTTCATTATTTTCTTTTCTCTTATCTCCTTCTCCTTTTTTTTAATTACCTTGTACGTTTGTGTTTCTGAATTTTGCTACTGATTCCAAAGAGGGGTATGAAAGGAAATAAAAATACTCAAAGGGGTATCAAAGGATAAAGTATTTAGATAGCAGAACAAAATGCCTTCGTCATTCCAATCCTCAAAATATGCCAAGTACAAACAACAATTAGACGAAACAAAGAAGTCATACATAATATCTTTTGACTGCATCAGAATTGATAGCCATATCTACACATTTGCCTTCTATGTCTGTTAAATACAAAGCACCATTGGACAACACTCTTGTTACAATGAACAGCCCCTGCCAATTTGGGGCAAACTTGCCTTTCACTTCAGCATGATATAGAAGGATGTGTTTCAATACTTGCTGACCCACTTCAAATTTCCGGGGACGCACCTTCTTGTTGTATGCCATTGCCATTCTCTTTTGATACAACTGGTCATGGCACACTGCTGCCAATCTCTTCTCATCAATCAAACTCAATTGCTCCATACGGGTTTTGACCCACTCATCATCATCAATCTCAGCTTCAGCAACAATCCCAAGGAATGGAATTTCAACTTCCACGGGTATCACTGCCTCAGGGCCATATACCAACAAATAAGGAGTTGCACTTACTGAAGTGCGAACAATAGTGCAATAACCTAGCAAAGCAAAAGGCAACTTCTCAAGCCATTGTTTGGACCATTGTACCAATTTTCGAAGTATCTTCTTTATATTCTTATTGGCTGCCTCGACTGCCCCATTCGCCTTGGGGCAGTATAGGGTGGAATTGTGATGCTTAATATTAAACTATTGACATACTTCTTTCATCGGATGACTATTAAGATTAGCATCATTATCTGTGATGATCACCTTTGGGATTCTGAACCGACAAATGATATTTGAATGAACAAAATAATCCACTGCCTTCTTGGTCACAAATTGAAAGTTTTAGCTTTAACCCACTTAGTGAAGTAATCAATGGCCACCATAATGAACTTGTGTCCATTGGATGTTGCTGGCTCAATTGGTCCGATGACATCCATACCCCAAGCAACAAAGGGTCATAGTGCAGACATTGTGTGTAATTTAGACGGCGGAGAGTGAATCAAATCTCCGTGTACTTGGCATTGATGACACTTGCGCACAAAACTGATGTAGTCTTGCTCCATGGTGAGCCAATAACAACCTGCTGGGAGAATTTTCTTTGCCAGAACATACCCACTCATATGCGGTCCGCAGACTCTGGAATGCACTTCGGTCATGATAGCCATGGCCTGTCTAGCATCTATGCATCTTAACAATCCAATATCTGGAGTTCTTTTGTACAAAACTCCTCCGTTAAAGAAAAATCCACTTGCCAAACGTCGAATTGTTCTCTTTTGATTCCCTGTGGCTTGTACTGGATACACTCCCAACCTAATGTACTCCCTAATATCGTGGAACCAAGGGTTACCGTCAAGTTCTTCTTCCACCATATTACAGTAAGCATGCTGATCACGGACCTGAATATGCAAAAGGTCAACATAAGCCTTATCTGGATGATGTAACATCGACGCCAGAGTAGCCAGGGCATCGACAACCTCATTATGGATCCTTGGAATGTGCCTGAACTATATAGATCGAAACCATTGACAAAGATCATGCAGACATTGTCGATACAGTATAAGCTTTAAATCATGTGTCTCTCATTCTCCTTGAATCTGGTGCACTAGGAGGTCCGAGTCTCCCAAGACCAAGACTTCCTGGATTCCTATACCTATAGCTAATCTCAAACCCAAAATGCACGCTTCGTACTCAGCCATGTTGTTAGTGCAATAGAAACGAAGCTGAGCAGTGACAGGGTAGTCGTGCCCTTTTTCAAAAATAAGAACAACTCCTATTCCAACACCTTTCATATTAGCGGCTCCATCAAAGAAAAGTTTCCAACCTGGTTTTCCAACCTGCTCCACCTCATCAATATGCATCACCTCTTCATCGGTAAAATAAGCACTCAACGGTTCATATTCTTCATCGACCGGGTTCTCAGCTAAATGATCGCCCAATGCTTGGGTTTCATCGCGGTCCGAGTCACATAGATAATGTCAAACTCTGTGAGCAAAATCTGCCACTTTGCAAGTATTCCCGTGGGTATAGGCTTCGAAAAGATATACTTCAGAGGATCCAGGCGAGAAATGAGGTAAGTGGTGTATGACGACAAGTAATGCTTCAACTTCTGTGCTACCCAAGTCAGGGCACAACACTTCCTCTCAAGGGGTGTATACTTAACCTCAAAAGATGTGAATTTCTTGCTGAGATAGTAGATGGCTTGCTCTTTCCTACCGGTGATGTCATGCTGACCAAAAACACATTCAAATGAATTATCCAGGCCTGTCAAATAAAGAATCAAAGGTATCCCTGGTTCCGGTGGGACCAACACAGGTGGGTTTGAAAAGTACCCCTTTATCTTATTAAATGCCTCCTAACATTCATCAGCCCATTTGACCGCAACATCCTTCTTTAGCAGTTTAAATATGGGCTCACAAGTTGTCATGTGCAGAGCAATAGACCTGCTGATGTAGTTTAACCTCCCTAGCAAACTCATTATCTCGGTCTTGTTCTTTGGCGGTGGCAATTCCTGGATAGTTTTTATCTTTGACGGATCCAATTCGATGCCCCGCCGACTGACTATGAATCCCAACAATTTCCCCGATGGAACACCAAACACACACTTTGCAGGGTTGAGTTTGAGATTGTACCTGCGGAACCTCTGAAAAAACTTTCTCTCTGGCGTGGTCAGACTTCTTCCTGGACTTTATGATCACATCATTCACGTAAACCTCGATCTCCTTGTGTATCATGTTATGGAATATGGTTGTCATTGCCCTCATGTAAGTTGCCCCAGCATTTTTCAAACCAAAAGGCATGACCCGGTAGCAGTATGTTCCCCATAGCATGATGAATGTCGTCTTTTCCGCATCTTCCTCATCCATTAAAATCTGATGATACCCCGCATAACAGTCCACAAAAGACTCAATCTCATGATTGGCACAATTATCAATCATAATGTGAATGTTCGGTAATGGGAAGTTGTCCTTTGGGCTTGCCTTGTTGAGATCATGGTAATCAACACACACTCTGGTCTTACCATCTTTCTTTGGCACAGGCACAACATTGGCTAACCACGTGGGATACCGCATGACTCGAATGACCTTTGCATCAAGCTGCTTTGTGATTTCCTCTTTAATCTTCATACTCATGTTAGTTTTGAACTTTCTCAACTTTTGTTTGACGGGAGGGAATGCTAGATCTATTGGCAATTTTTGGACCACCAAATCGATACTCAAGCCTATCATGTCATCATATGACCATGCAAAAATATCCTTATATTCAAACAATGCTTTAATTATTTTTTCCCTGATTTGCGGTTCAAGATGGACACTTATCATAGTTTCTCTGACATTATCGGGATCCCCTAGATTGATTGCTTCCGTTTCATTCAGATTAGGCTTGGGTCTTTCTTCAAAATGACTTAGTTCCTTACTAATCTCTTCAAAGGCCTCATCCTCATCATATTCTGATTCATCATCACACTCTATTTCTTGGATTATTATTTCAGAATTAGATTGACTTTTAAGACTGGGCCAAAGATTCCTCATGCATGTCATGTCATTGAAACCAGCATAAAAAGAACTGTACAAAGAAGAAAAGAAAACAAAAATAAAACTATCATGAGTGATGGAAAGGGAAATTGCATTTCATTAAATTAAAGGATAACAAGGTTTGTACATCAACAAGCGGAAAATAAAAGTCTGGGTCACAACCCTGGAATGACCCAGATAGAAAGGAAAACAAAACAAACTACCAAGACTCCGTCTGGGTAGGGAGAGAAGTAGCCTTCCAATTGTTAAGCTTTACATTCGGCCTGACGAACTACACGTCCGCTTTGCTAGAACGTTCTCCACCTTTTACGATGTTCACATCATCAATATCTGGAACCTTTCAATTAATTCCTCATCAATGTCAACCACAGAACTTGGAACTGTCATCACTGGGCGTTTCCTGGCACCCGGCTTGACAAAAGACCTGGAAAGACGCGGAACGGGCTTTGGAAGTTCCCACGCCTTCTGTTTCATCCTTTTAGCCATTTTCACATCTATCGCTGTAGGTTTGAATCCAAGACCGAAAGTACCCAAATTTTCAAGGAGGGACACAGGCTGTATGATACCCTACAGAGATGCACCCAGACCTTTACCAGGCACAAATCCATTTTTCAGTATTTCAAAGGCCACCATAACTGATGCGGAGGCTATCTTTGGAGTTGGAACACATTTTCCTTCTGGAACCTTCTCGACCGGCACCGTTTCAAAAACTTGATAGACCCAAGGCCTTTTGTCTTCTTCAGTCTCAATGAACGGGACAGAGGCATCACCGTGAGCACACAAATTATCCTCTCCATGCACGAGGATCTCCAGTCTATCTCATTCGAACTTGACCATCTGATGCAGAGTGGATGGGACTGCTTTGGCGGTATGAATCCAAGATCGACCTAACAAAAAATTGTAGGAGACAGCCACGTCCAATACCTGGAATTCCATGGTTAATTCCACCGGTCTTATTGTCAACTCAAGCACTATATCACCAACTGAATCTTTCCCTCCACCATCAAAACCTTGAACGCAGATACTGTTCTTGTGAATCCTCTCATCATCAACTTTCAACTTGTTCAGAGTAGAGAGAGGACAAAGGTTTGCACTGGAACCATTGTCGACTAACACCCTGGTGACCATAGAATATGTTATATTTTACCGTAAGGTAGAGAGATTTGTTGTGTTCAGTACCTTTCATAGGTAAATCATCAACAGAGAAGGTGACCCTGTTTGCCTCAAATATTTTGTTGGCAATCTTTTCCAGATGGTTTACTGAAATTTTGTTGGGAATATGAGTTTCATTCAAAATTTTCATTAGGGACCGACAATGCTCGTCTGAGTGGATCAACAATTATAGCAAGGAAATCTGAGCAGGCATCTTTCTCAAGTGCTCCACGATGGAATAATCTTGTACCTTCATTTTTCTCAGAAACTCCTCCGCCTCTTCTTCAATCACTGCTTTCTTCACTAGGACTGGATTATCTCTGGATGTTTTAGCTTTCCTTAACTCTTTCGGGGCAAAGCATCTCCTCGAACCAGTTAATCCCTGGGCCTCATTGAATTCTTCTTTCACTTCCTTTCCCTTATAGGTCATTATCACCCATTCATAGTTCCATGGGATAGCCTTGCTGTTGATTACAGGCAACTAGGTTATAGGCTTGATGATGAGAGGATCCGTGCGGGAACCCTCTATAGTTATAATAAGCTTGTTTGCTACTCCTGGCACAACCACTTTTGACTTTTCTTGCTTTGCTGCAACATAACTTCGAGATCCTTTCTTGACTATCACAGATGGTTCATCGCTTGCCCTGCCCAGCTTGTTCACTGATCCTTCAACTGTTGGTTTTTTAACTAGCTTGACCTCACTAGACCGAATCATCCTGATTGTCTATGACGGCTTATTGGTATCCCCTCCCTTATGTACTATCTTGATCATGTTTGTTTCCTCGTGGGTTGACAATGGGTTCTGGTTGATGTTGGGTGCCTCTAGAGTTTGGACTTCAATCCGGTTTGTGTCAATGAGCTCTTTGATGGCATTTTCAAGTGCCAGCACTTCTCCGTATCATGACCCGGAGTACCAAAACAATATTCACATGTAATCAAGAATCTTTGGAGGAGGGTTGGGAAATTCCGACTCAATTGGCCTCAGCATATCAACTGCCTCAATCAGTGGAATAAATTGGTATAAGACTCCCCCAATGGGCTGAACGTTTTCTTCCGTTGTGACCTCTCAATTTTGAATGCTGGATTGGGTCGAAAACTTGGGCCGATAGTGTTTCGATAGGCTCGTGGGGGTGGGTAAGCATTTTGTGGAGTTGGGTAGGTGTTTTATAGGGCTGGGGTACGCCATTGTGTGTAAGTAGGAGGTTGGGTATATGTCTAAGTGTGGTGGACAGAAATATGAGGGTCTTGTGATGGGAAGTAGTGTTGGGGTGGATTATATGGGGATTGGGTGTAGGTTCGGTGATGGGGTCGAGGCTGGGTATAGTGGTGTGACGGGCCCGTTGGTCCAAACCATGATCCTGAATCAACTGTTGCCACATCTTCTTTCTTCTTCTTTCCGATCACTCCTCTAGTACCATTCTGAATGGCTTGGATAGTTGCCTTGATAGCTGAGTAACTCATGATTTTGCTTGATTTAAGCCCTTCTTCCACCATGCCACCCATCTTCACTAGCTCTTTGAAAGACTTGCCTATGGCCGATATCAGATGGCCAAAGTAGGTGGGCTCCAGAGCCTGCAGAAAGCATTCCGCCATTTCGCTCTCCTCCATCGGGGGGTTAACTCTTGTCGCTTGTTCTCTCCAGCGAAAACCATATTCTCTGAAACTTTCACTAGGCTTCTTCTCAATCTTAGTCAAAGACAAATGATCTGTAACAATCTCGATGTTGTGTTGGAAATGACGAGCGAATGCTTGGGCCAAATCATCCCATGTATACCATCTACTGTGATCTTGACAAATGTACCACTCCAATGTTGAGCCACTCAGACTTTGGCTAAAGTATGTCATCAATAGCTCATCTATCCCACTAGCTCCTCTCATTTTACTGTAGAATCCCCTCAAGTGGGCCACCGGGTCTTCGTGCCCGTCATATAGGTCAAATTTAGGCATCTTGAATCCCATCGGCAATTGAACATCGGGAAATAGACACAAATCCTTGTAAGCTATGCTCACCTGACCTCCCAATCCCTGCATGTTTCTGAATGACTGCTCCAGGCTTCTTACCTTCCTGAACATCTCCTCCTGCTCTGGCTTTTTAGGTGGTTTCTCAGTCTCGACAAAGAGGTCAAAACGAGGAGTATAGGAGTAATGCTCCGGGGCCTTGAAAGTGGGCTTTGGGGGATAATATTAGTTATATTGGGTCAAGAATAAAGGCTCACTAGAGGATCTATGGAGTGTAGCGGGTAGGGGTGCCACGAAAACAGGGGTGGCTGGTGGAGGAGAGTATGGGACTAGTTTGGGTGGTGGTGCTTGTGGGGTTTGGGAAGTGGTGCCTTGGTAGTGGTGGTAAATGGGGAAGCCTGGAGATGAATCAACAGTGGGAGGTTCTTGGGATTGAGCCAACGACGGGACAAAAGCAGGGTTGCCGGGGTAGGGTGGTGGTGGATGCCCTTTTACCCATGTCTGGTACATCTCTGCCATCTGGCGTTTCAACTTATACAACTCCTCCTTCAGATTAACATCAGACTCTTCCTCCTCTCTTGACGGATCAATAACACTTGCATCCAGTTCTTGGTTAGTCATGATCAACTTGTCTTTGGACCTGGTGTTGTAAGGGTTAGTTGCCCGAATGCCAAACAAACTAACCACTTGCTTGTACTTGATGACAACAATAAACTTGTTAGAGATTAGAGCTTAACAGATAGGCAACCGCACATTGGGGATGCAATGCACCTAAGCAATTAACCATTTCTATTATGCATTTGAACGACCGCTTGCGTCATCCCGGCTTTCGCTAATTTCCATTTTGCAATTTCTCTCTCTTTTTTTTCATTCCTGCTTTTCTTTATTCTTTTATTCCCTCATTTTCCTCTCTTGTTTTACCATTATTTCTTTCCCACAGCCTTTCTTGTTTTGCTCTTTTTTTTTCTTTTTTTTTTTAATTTTATGGTTGTGATCGAATCCTAAGGGGATTGCCTACATATCATGACGCCGCATGAATCAGACCAAGCGTAGTTCTGAGAATAAGTGTAAGATAAAAATAAATAAAACAAACATTTTTTGGGGGCTTTCAAATTTCATAAAATAAAAAATAAAACATCTCGATTACAACGACTTCTTCTACAAATTTAAACATAAAGACTAACAAACTCGAAAAGGGGAATTAACAGACTCTAATAGAAAAATGAAAATACAGACTCTAAGAGGACTAACAGACTCTGGAAGAAAGGTGAAAATATAGACTCGAATGAAAATCATGAATACATAAGTTCCTCAACTGCTCTAGAGGGCCGTGGGATGTCAGTCGGTCTTGCCACGGGCCTATGCGCAAGATCCCCTTGAAGATGCTTTAGGTCACTCATTATTTGACGAACAAAGGTCATGCCCGCAGCAAAGAATGTGGTTCTAGTTATGTATTCACATTCATGGCACTTCATGATGATGTAGTCAGCAATTGCTCTAACCCTCTCCCTGATGATACCCTTTTCTTGTAGCAACCGTCCAATCTGCAGAGACCTGGCCCCTAAAACTTGTTCAACTGTATGATTTTGTTCTTGAAGTTGTTACAGGTCTTTTTCTAACCGCGACATCAATGCATAACAAAGTTCTCTTTCTGCTTTGAAATCCCTTGCCTGCTTAGTCATTTCGTTCTCAAGGATGGTGATCTTTTTCTTCAACCCCATGATTCCATTGTCATAATTCTCTTTTAACTATTTGACCAAGCGTGCTCGTTCCTTCATGTTCTTAGCCAATTTTGTTTGAGCTCTTGCCAGTTCGCCCTCGGCCTTGTTCAGATCAAAACCATATTCACTCACTTTCTGTCTAAGCTTACCTATAAGCTTTTCATCTTTTGCACTTCTAACGGAGTTTTCGGCTGCTATTTTCATTTCCTGAATTTGGGCTCGGAGGGCGTCATTTTCTTGGGCTAGCTTCTTCTTTTCACCCTCATCTACAGCGTCTTGCAAACCATTCTCAAATTGAAGATCTCTAACTTGCTTTTACAGCTTGCTTATGGTGGCCCTATACTCATTTTCCTTGGCCAACCAATCTCATTATTCCTGTGATGCCTCGACAAATTCTTGAAGATGGGGTCTTTTGGCTGGTCGTCTAAACTCAACACTTCTTTTATACCAGGCGAGGTAATCGGGCGAGACTTTACCCTTGGATAGATCATGCACTTGGGTGTTTGCTATAAAGTACTGACACTCACTCCAGATCTGGCGAACTGTTGCTTCATGGAATAGACCATCAGAACCGATCTCGACTACCTGAGTACTAAGGTCTTCATCCTTTGGAACTATTTGACATCTCCCCACCTGTCTCAAAACCCGGTACGGGGCATAAGGCTGTATACTTCGGAGACCCATCAAGAGGAAGTGAGGACCGGTGGCAGGCATGTATATGATTTCATCAACAGGAAACCAACCCAACTTCCACTCTATTTGATTGGCAGTGACGGAGCGGAGGCAAGATACCCATTCGGCGACCCCTTTTGGCATGTTAAACCCGTCGACCCTTGTATAAAACTCCTCTATGCAACTTTTTCCTGTTGACCCATGGTTCATGTACTGGGGACGATGACATAGATGCTCAGTCATCCACAAGTTATACCCTTCGAAAAAGTCTGCTCCGGCTTTGCAGGCTGTGAGAGCTCGAAATATTTCGGACACTATCATGGGTGCGAGGGTGCTTTTGGCCTGGGTAAGCAAAGTGTTGATGACCCTGGCTACACGTACATCGATATTTTTTTCCTTCCTGGGAAACACTAAAAGACCCAAAAATACCACCATGAAGGCAAAACATCTATGCTCTTCCCATTTTAGTCGATTCCCTTTGCTGCAAATTTTGCTCTCCGATTTTTCGAATCGCCTTATGTGTCCGTACCGCTGATATATGAACTGTGGAGTAGAAAACCCAACCGCCAAATCTGCATATTGGATCCCCCAGATTATTTTTAGCAAATCAAGAAACTTGTGAGGGGTGATGGCTCTTAGGGCAACCAGATATTTATGTCTCAAAGCTTCGGTACTCCCAACATAACCGATTATCTCTTCTAAAGTGGGTGTGAGTTCAAAGTCCGAGAAATGAAACATGTTGTGTGCTGGATCCCAAAATGTAACCAATGCTTTTATTATGTCTCCTCTAGGCCTCATCTTTAATAACCCGGTGAGACCCCCCGAGTACTGGTTGACCACATCTCGTCCTGATTTTCCCAGATCTTCTCACCACATGTACAGTTCCAAAGGAATCTTGGTCATGACTTTCATTGGCAAGTTTTGACTCGTGCTCATTCTGCACATTTAGATTAGGGTGATTGGTTTACACACAAAGTGAATCTCATTTGAAAAACTGGCAAAAGGGGTTATTTTTGCAAAAATCAAGAAGTCAGGGCTACTTTTGCGAATACGGCCCTTCAACACTTTGAAATGGAAGTTTTTAAGGCTGTGCTCGTTAAGTGGCCAAAATTTGACAAAAACAGAGTCAACAACTATTCTTGCAAAAATAGCCCTCCGGCGTCCCGTCGGGACATTCGACTATTTAGACAAGAACGACATGACCCACTTTATTTGCGACAAAATGACGACGCCTCATATATTTTTCAAAAATTTTCAAAAAGCGGGGCTGGACCCGATGAGGGTTGCCTGCGTATCCCACATCTAGTGAGAATCAAACCTGCGTAGTTCGGCCAATTTTGACACAACTAAAAAAAATGAAAACACTTTGAAATGATTTTTCTACTTTTTTTGTTTCAAAAATTTTCGGCAAAGTTTCGGGATGTTTTGGATAACGGATGAAATTTCTCTCATTCTCCGCACTTGTTCTTTTCTAACAAATTTTTACTTTTCTCACTTAATCTAGAAGCTAGTCAACATGCGGTCCGAAACAAATTAAATGCATAGGTAGCACTTAAAAATGCATCAGGTTGGTCTTTTTCGGGTATGCCTGTCCTAGACGGACCCAACCCCTGTGTTGAGTCCCCAAAGTCAAATGCATATGATGCAAACAAGAATTACTACTAGGGATCCAGCATGAGACTGAGTTATTCTAGGTTCAAAACCTGGGTATGTTGTTCTAGACTTGTGTACCCGAGTGGACAACTCGAGCCGAGGGGGGCTACGTACCAGGAACCAAAAGGTCATTCGGCTTTGTAACTTGTCCGAGCCTCTTCTTAATTTAAGGTATGACACTAACAAAAGAGGAGTCACGGCAGCATGCACATCCTCAAAGATGAGAAGAGAAGGGTTTCGTAGTAGTTTATATACAGTTCAGATAATATCAAAGAGGTAAAAAGCAACATTTAGCACATTAGGCTCAAACATGTAATTAAAACCAGGTAACAAATAAAAGCCAAATATAACAATTTTTCTGAGCTTGAATTCTTGAACTTAAACAAGAGATTCTGGGTTCGATCCCCAGCAGAGTCGCCAGAGCTATCACACATCCTTTTTACTACCCCGAAAGGGTATATAAGGGAGTTTTTCCAATTTAAGTGACAATCAAAATGGGATTATTTATTCAAATTCAGAGTTGCCACTTGGGATAGTTTATTGGTGTCCCAAGTAACCGGTTAAAATCCCGAATCGAGGAAGGATTGACTCTGTTTTACAGTCTGAGAAACACAGAAATCCGTGTAAGGAATTCTGTTAACCCGGGAGAAGGTGTTAGGTATTCGCGGGTTCCTTGGTTTTAGCACGGTCGCTCAACTATTATTATTGGCCTATTTATCAAATTTTGGAAAATCTTTGAAACCTATGTGCATTTTATTCTTTTTAAACCGCTTTTAATAAATTAGTGTTGCATATTGCGAATAATATCACGGAAACCGTACCCACGATCTACAACATGTTTATTTTATTAACAAGATTAAATTGGGGCCGAGTCAGATAAATGTACCCCCGAATTTTTAGAAATTAAGCATCACAACTATGTCACGGGAACCGTACCCGTAGCCATGACAATTATTCAATTAACGTGCCTAAAGCAAACTACGAAAGTTCAAGGCATTTTCTACATTAATTAAGATAATTAATATGAGGGGTATAGATTATGGATTTTGTTTGCATATGATGCACCTCAATTTATTTTAAAGGAAAATATTTGTATTTTGATAAGGCAAACCAAAAATACTCCTACTTATATCTAATTTAAAGCTAAGTATCACAACCACGTCACGGGAACCGTACTCGTAGTTGTAATAATATAATTACGTGCCTAAAGCAAACTACGAATGCTCATGGATATCAACAGCGTAAACATGTTCCTAGCAAACAAGTAATAGAAGTGAAATAAATACTACTAAAGGAAATAAAAATTAATCTCATGCCATTGAAAGACCCATTTCATGCACTTGACCAAACCCAATCCTAAAGCATGTAATTTAATTAAGTACTAGTGGGCTCGATCTTTTCCCAATTCCCATGGCCCAGCGGTCATTCATACATGTATTGTTCGAACAAAACGAACATTTAAATAGGAAAAACATCTAAATATTTTGAGAACTAAAACAGAACACAATAAAAGAAAAGTGGATTAAAATATGATAAGAGCCTCTAAATTGTTAACCAATACCCACCCCCATATATCGCCTTTTAATGCCATTGAACCAATATTATGATGACCAATCCAGTAACCAAAGAAATCACCCACACTTACTGCCTATTTAAATTTTCCATATTGTATCCAAATGTGCCACCCTCACGCCTAACTTCCACCAAAATTGCACAAGGCAATCTTCATAAATTTTAAAAACACGATGCCTAAACGTCAAATATGAGTTGTGTTCTCATGCACTTCCTTAAAACAAAAAGAAAGTTTTAGATTATGTATCTGCACATATCAACACATTATGATTATGGTTAACTAATTCATTGTCATTTCACACTTGCACAGCTTGACACACAAATCGTATCATCTAATTAATATAAGGCCTCATGTATATTATTATGAAATCAGACTAGTATGTGCTTATTCTAAAGTAACAAGGATTTTCTTTTCAGGCAATGGGGAACAAGTCACGAAAAATACGTTCTGCTCATGGAAATTTGATGCACATCTTGACAGAGAAATTCAAACTTTACATATTGGACTATCCTGTAAGAGATCAACATGTATACCAAGTCGATTTAAAGAGCATACAGTAGACTAAAATTGATTAAGCTTTCACCTTAGGGAGAAACTAATAGATACGAGACCCGTTTTATAGAATATTTAAGCATTCAATACACGAGGTGGTCTATTTCTTTCACTTGAAAACATAGAAATGGGGCGAAATCACAAACCATTTACTCAAACCTTAGAAACGGAAATCAATTTACCACGACATGGGACATGAGAAAATACTTGTTGCTTGAACTATCAGGGACATTCAAAATACCATTATTACCTTTAAGACTAGGAAGATTTAGCCAACCATAATTTAAAGTCAAAACCAAATCAAACTCAAATCAAAACCAAAAGTTAACTTCAGTTTCGATCTTTACTGAACTCGAAATTCCAGCATACTCTATTATAACTTGGAAGTATTTTCAATTCAAAAAAAAATAGCATAAATGGACCTGAACCAAGGTCAAACAAGCTTAGAACTCGACTAGAAGAAACAAACATTGAGTTTCAAGATTCAAACCAAACCATGATGGAATATGAACACACACAAACATAGAATCACGAGTAATAAAGAAGAGGATAAGAAATGAACTTGAGTTGCAAAAAAACTTAGATTAATTCTGCCTTGAACCCAATACAAGTGAATTCGATAATGAAAACATCAAGAAAACAGCAGCTACAATGCGTCATGATGCAAGAACTACGAACTCGAACTCGAACGATCAACTCGATCTCAGCTCAGTCCATCTCCATTTTTGAAGTTAATCAAAGAAAGATAATGAAAACTTTTTTTCGATTTTTCCAGACTTTTGAAACAAAACTAAGAACAAAGCAAAAGAAACTGAAATTTTCTAAACCTTCTTCTCCGGAGTCGAAACTGAAAACGCAAAAAGCCAAGAAAGAAAACTAAATGATTTTTTCAAACTTTTCTCTCTAAATCTCAGACTCCGAAAAAGATTTCTGAAAAATCCTCCCACATAAGAAAACGTTCTAACCTTTTATAGACCTTCAGGTCTTCTCGAATCTTCTTCCTTTCTATCCAAGAAAACCCTCAAACAAAAACCCTTCCCCAATCTGATTTCTTACCCCTTTTCTGATGAAAAAAGGGACAAATGGAGGGACTAGATTAACATGAATCCAATCTAACGCTCCCTATTTTTCCTCATTTTCATCTGAAGGGTGAAAAATCCAAAATAAAATCAAAGAGAGCATGTGAGGAGGGGGAATCTGTCAGAAACAGTTACTATATGGCAGGAGGAGGGAAAGAGGAAACGTGTTGTGTGAGGTTGGGGCTCACTCTCCATGGATTCTGAGTGATTTAAGGTCTTGTTTGGGTGAGGAAGGCGAGTGAACAGTGAGTGGCGCCGTTTGGGTCTTGGGGATTTAGGGTTCTTGCTTCTTTTGTGTTATTAGTGTTTGGGAACGGGTCGGGTTTGGGGCAGACAGGCGGGTGAGTGGCTGGGGTGGATTGATGGAAAAATTGGGCCTTAGCATTTGGGCTAAAATCAACAGCCCTAATTCTCTTTTCCTCTCTTTTTCATTTGTTTTTCTTTTCCCCTTTTTAATTAATTAAAACTTAAATTGAAACTCCGAAAATAATTAATTTGGAAATAAAAAACTAAGCTGATCCACTACTAAAATATTAATGAAAATTAATTATGCCTAAATTAAATAGGAAATTACAAATTTAAAATTAAAAGACTAAAAATGCAAAAGTAAGCCAATTTTTGTGATTTTCAATTTTTAATAAAGCAACTAATTTACTGATTAACCTAAAAATATAAAAATAAATTATAAATGCGAATGCATAGTATTTTGACATTTTCATGATTATCAACAGAAATAAACATGCACAGAAATGCAACCAATTAGCACAAAATCCTATAAAATTGCCAATAATGGAAAAAATTTATTTTCTTGAATTTTATAGGAGTAATTCACATAGGGCAAAGTCACGTGCTCACAATTAGTAAGGGTAATATGAACCTTAATCTATAGTAAACCCAAGCATCTTGGAACCTTTTTTTTTAATTAAGTATTGTCTACTACCAATAGATTGAGGTGTGCCATTTAATTAAATCAGCCATGGCCCTCATAAATATTATAACTAGTTTTACAATGCATATCCATAGAAAAGCCTTTAGGCACGTTTAAAATACAATTGTAATTGTGTACACGTTCTCGTGACATGGTTACAATTCTAAAAACCAATTCGGAGTATGCGTTCCCGCAACTTCGATCAAACCTTTTTGAATAATAAATTTGTTTCAATAGGCCACTAATTAATTTTAGCTCATATAGTTCGAGGTGTTCCATCTACCATTTAATCATACATGGCCCTCGTATTAATTTAGATATAAAAAATTGACAAATGTTCGTAGTTTGCTTTAGGCACATTTAAAATACTATCGTGGTTGTGGACACGTTCGCGTGATATAATTACGATCCTAAAAACAAAACCGGAGTATGTGTTCACGCAACTTCGTCCAAAATTTCTTAATAATAAGAAAGCGTTATTAATTGTGGACACATTCGCGTGATATGATTTTTGACGTGCCAAACAAATAGGTACACGTACGCGTGACCCGTTTCAAGATAATTTCTTAATTAAAAAAGGCAAATGCACATAGGCTCTAAAAATGAGTAATTAGACAATTTGGTTAAGCCAAGTATGATCAAAACGACTGTACTAGAACCATGGAACTCGGGAATGCCTAACACCTTCTCCCGGGTTAACAAAATTCCTTACCCGGATTTCTGTGTTCGCAGACTGTAAACAGAGTCATTATTTCCTTGATTCGGTATTTTGAACCGGTGACTTGGGACACCATAAATTGTCCCAAGTGGCGACTCTGATTTTAAATAAATAATCCGGTTTCGATTGTCACTTAAATTGGAAAAAACTCCCGTTTACCCCACCGGGGGTAGTAAAAAGGAGGTGTGACAGATGCAAGTTAATTACCTAGTTGTTTATGAGCTTTTCTAACAAAGGCAGTAAATATATCAAATGTTTCATCCTTAGATGTTAAGAATAGTACCTAGGTAAACCTAGAATAATCTCTCATCCTGTTCTTCCACCAATAATAGTACTGACCATTAAAGAGTGGAGGCCTAGAAGTGGATTGCCCTTCCTAGTTTCTAGGTGGTGCACTCATCTTGGTCTTTTCCTAAGGTGTTAACCTCTTCAAGGATAACTTGCTCTAATACCAATTGATGTTTTAAACGTCAATACCACACAAGAGAGGGGTGATTTGTGTGGTACCCAATTTTCGCTTAACTGATCTATAGAAGGACCCGGTTCTTCTATGCGTTTCAACTACTACTATTGCGGAATAATAGGTAAAGAAAATAAAGAACACAGAGATTTTACGTGGAAAACACCTGGCTCAAAAGGTGAAAAAACCACGACCTACTACTCAGTAGGATTTTCCCAAACTTCCACTAAAATCACTGAGCCAAAAACAGCATTTGCAAAACTCTTTGTAAACCTAAGGATTAACTCTAATCCCGTTGTGGCACACAACCTCAACTATTGCGACAACTTCAAGTTAACTCTAACTTGAACACTATAGGTACCTAATACAATTTCTTCTATGAAAGCCGAAAGGTACAATGTAAAATCACCTACTACAATTGAACTAGAATAAAAGATAGACACTTGGAACTGGTTCTTCTATCTCATTCAAGTAGCTTCAGGATTGCACACTCAAATCACACATAAATTGCTTGCAAAATTGCCTTGCTCTTTTGCTCTCAATTTAAGTTTAACTTATGCTTATGTGCATTTTTTGTAAAAGAGAACAACACTGATATTTAATGGGTTAGTAATTAGAGATTTACTGTGATTCAAAGGCTACTCTTCTATTGTAGAAGAGTTCAAGGTGATCTCAAACTCTAACACTATCTTCTTCCTAAACTGTGTTCTCTTTATGTAAGTAGTCTTTCTCTCCTTATCCAATATGCAACCTTTTCGATCAGATCAAGAGATATTGCTTCTTGATCAGTTAGATTTATCTCATTCACGTGCATCTCACATGTATAGGTTGATCACGACTGTTCTTCACAAGATGGACCTGGTCCATGTCTGAGTCCTTTTGAGTTCTTTTGTCAATATTCAAAACTTCACCTGTTCTTGGGCCAACAAACTCCCCAAAACCTAATGGAACAGAGTCAAAATATACAAGAATGTACTAATAGTCTCACAATACAATATTGTTTTGGAACAAGAAATAAATAGTCGAATGTCTAAAAACAAAAGATGACTTCGAGGACCTGCGGACGTCGAGCAGGTATACCATGAAGTCTCCGGCAAATAGCTACAATCAAACTCTAATGTCCAACACGAGCAGACGTACCTGGATCTGCACAAAAGATGTGCAGAAGCGTAGTATGAGTGCACCACAAAGGTACCCAGTAAGTATCAAGACTAACCTTGATAGAATAGTGATGAGGCCAGGTCAAGACACCTACTAGGACAAGATGAATAGAGAAGAATATACTAATGAGAAGTAATAGAAAGTGGAGAAATGTATGATAACAAGGAAGTTTAATAACATAAACTAATCACAGAACTGTATGTATAAAGACAACAAGAAAGAAGTAAATAATGAGAACCACAAATAATCAAATACGGACAAAACTAGTAAGATAAGGAAGAATAAAAGCAACAAGAATTGTTCAACCAATAGCTATATTCAACATGAAATGAACATCAAGAATCATAACCGAGGTACCGCCTTGTATTCACATTTCTCAATATTAATCACAATCTTTCCTTATATCACCGCGAGAGCCTTACATTTAGTTTGAAAATTATTTTTTTCCGAAATAGCTACCCGCGTTTTACCCCACCTTATCACACCGCGTGTATTTAAGTAGTTCCCCTACTAGCAGCACGCATATCAAGTCCATCTTATCTCATCTCATGCGTATCAACCCTTTGTTTTATATCACCGCATGTGTATCAATATCACAACATAATCACAACTCACACCAAAAAGTGCCCATATGTCACAACTTACCAAAAGAATCAACAATATCAATGTTTCCACAACAAATAGCCCCTGGCTTAACCACAATGTGTACAAGAATCTCAATAATAACAAATGAATGTGATTTTCTCAACAAGAAAGATATCTCAACAATTAACAGCTTCACCTCAATGTGATAATGACTTTCATAGCTTCAACACCAATAACTCAACAAACAGATATTTCACGAAATAACAACTTTGAATAAAAGTAATTTAACAATTAAAGATGTAACAAGGCAATAATGAAGGCAATAAGTTCAACTAAGCACATAAGAGAAAAATAACAAGAGGTTGAACAAGTATTAATAAATGTCTAATAAATCATGTAAGGGTAGATTAACATATATAAAAGTTGATTAATAATGAGGGATATAACATGTTACGAAAATTTAATTAAAGGCATAGAAAGAGTCTAAATAACCTAAACAGATCAAATACCACACTTTTCGCTTTGCGTACACGGCTTTCACATAACACACTTAGCACAGTCAATCCCAAATCCTAAAAGGTAGTTCTCCCATACAAAGTTAGGCAAAATACTTACCTCAACTAGGCCAACTCAATCTTTAAAAATAGTTTTCCCTCTAAAATTCACTTGCATACTGTTCAAATCTTACCAAAAGTGACTTGATATCATCAAACAATGCAAGGGAAAACAATTACAATAGATAAAGTTTTGATCTTTAAAACATTTTAAAAAATTCAACAAAAGTCAACACTGGGTTTGCCTAGTCAAAAATCGGGTCCAAGGGTAGATTCCAACTACTCATAATCCCACGAGTTCATATGTATTTTATTTTCAAATCCAAGTCCAAATCAACTATCAAAACTCAATTCTTTATTTTTCAAAAAACTTGATAAAATTTCTCAATTTTTCCTCTTTGATTCCCATAAATTAGATGTTAAATCTAAGATAACATCGTGAAATATAGTTGGAAATTGATTAGAATCACTTACCCAAAGTTTGTAGATAAAAATCCCCTCTCCAAATCGCCTCCTACCGAGCCTAGGGTTATAAAATATGATAGAATGATATGAAATCCTGGCTTTCTAACCTTTTGTTCAGTTACAGGTGTCACAATTGCGACCCAGAATTCGCAATTGTAAACCCTCCCAATTGCGAAGAAAATCTTGCAAATGCGGCACTGACAGCCTATATGGGAAATTGCAATTGAGACATGGGCTTCGCAATTGCGAAGCATGCTTCCCTCCCAAAAGCGACAAATATATCGCAAATGTGAAACTAGCCCAGGGTCAAATTCACAATTGTGACCCAGATATCACAATTGCAATACCCATGATCTCCCTGATAAGGTTGCAATTACGACACTCGAGGCATCAACACACCATCAGTTCCATTTTCAGTTCAAACCAATTCGCGACACGTCCGAAACTCGTCCGAGCCCTCACGGCTCCAAATCAAATATCCATATACGTCTAAAATTATCATAAGAACTCACTCACTCGATCAAAATACAAAAATAACATCTAAAACTACGAATCAGACACCTATACGCATAGAATTTCAAAGTAAACTTCAAGAAATTCCAGAAATGCAACCAAGCGTCCGAATCCTATCAGATCAACTCCAGTTGACACCAAATTTTGCAGACAAGTTCTAAATAGCATTACAAATCTATTCCATGTCCCAAAAACAAATTCGGAACCGGGCAGCCAAAAGTCAACCTACGGTCAAACTTCTAAACCTTAGATTGACAATTTTTGACAAAACCACACAAATTAAACTACGGACTTCCGAATTCGATTCCGGGTATATGAGAAGCTATCAGAGCCATCAAAATACCATTCTGGGGTCGTTTTCACAAAAGTCAATATTGATCAACATAATCAACTTAGGCTTCTAAGCCAAGAGCCAGGGTCTAAATCAGCCTGAAATCTCCAGAACAAAACTATTCAACCTCGTAAGTCATAAAACCTAAATTACATATGTGTAAAACATAAAAAGAGAAAATGGGGCGTAATTACACAAAACGGTCGGTCGGGTCATTACACTCGTATTGTTAATAGAAATAATTATTTGACAGTTACATATCATTGGATAGATAATAATTTTATAAACAAAAATGTATTATCGCTTTGGAATATGATAAAGATCAAAGTCATACTGTCGTATTTATTTCTACTACTATTGGTGAAGTTGTTAAATTTTACAACCTTAATGATAAATTTTTGTGTATTATTTTGATAATGATTCTAAACATAATGCTGCTATTTTATTATTAAAAATTCACCTAAACCCACACTTGATGCAATATTTCATGTTTGGTATGTAGTTTACCGTTATAACTTAATTGTTAAAAGTGACATTGATTTATTAAAAGATGAAATTAATTTAGTTAGAAGAGTTATTGATGCAATTCAAGGATAAAATAGAAACTAATTTTTTTTTGGTCAACAGAAGAAATTATATTAATTTAAACAGTAACATTACAAGGAGCTTGTTGCAGTACATTACAAAAAGTGTAATAAAAAAGGTGATCGTTGGAGTGATCACTATTAAAATAGTGGTTGATAGATGAACAAGGGCTTGATCTGCAAATGATGTGCCAAGTTCACAAGCATGCCCCATGTAGGACAAGTTGTCTGGGCTTGTGATCTTCACAAGTCTTGGGTATTCAGTTCCTTGTTGATCAGCCAAAAGATGTGGCAGCAAAAAAAGATTGGTGATTGGGTGAAGATTGTTATGTAATCTTTCCCATCGAGAGTGGCACCATTCTGGGCAAGAGTATGTGCAACGTAGTTTTGCTCCGTGTATGTGTGGATAATAGGAGGATTACTCAGCTGCTGGATTAAGTACCTGCATTCCATTAACGTGGATGAGTAGTGCAATTTTTTTTTGTTAAGCATCGATATTACCTCAGTAGAATCCACGTTTACTTCCAATGATATGAGTTGATGAAGCCAAACTAGTTGCAAGCTTAATGCATTTAATTCCATATAGGTGGAGTTACCTGTAGGTCTTTTACCCATGAAGCCTAGTAAACAGTGTCACACCTCTTTTTTACCTACACCCCGTAAAGGGTATAAATACAAGGGAGTTTTTCCAATTAAAGGACAATTGAAACGGGATTATATTAAGAAATTTAGAGTCGCCACTTGGGAGATTTATGGTTTCCCAAGTCACCGGTTGAATCCCGAATCGAGGAAAATATTGACTCTGTTAGCAGCCTGCGAACACAGAAATCCGGGTAAGGAATTCTGTTAACCCGGAAGAAGGTGTTAGGCATTCCCGAGTTCTGTGGTTCTAGCACAGTCGCTTAGTAATTATTACTTGGCTTAAATTGTTTAACTACTCATTTTTAGGACCTATGTGCATTTATTCTTTTAACCGCTTTTTAATTAAGAAAATTATCTCGAGACAGGTCACGCATACGTGTACCCATTTGTTTGGCGTGTGAAAAATCATGTCACGCTAACGTGTCCACAATTAATAACACTTTATAAAAAAAAGATTTGGCCAAAGTTACGCGTGTCTGAAGCAAACTACAAACATTTGTCATTTTGTATGATTAAATGGTAGACGGCGCACCTCGAACTATATGAGCTAATTTAATTAATAACCTACGAAAATCCATTTTTATTATTAAGAATGTTTGTTCGAAGTTGCGCGAACGCATACTCCGAATTGATTTTTAAAATTGTAATCATATCACGCGAATGTGTACACAATCACAATTGTATTTTAAACGGCCCTAAAGGTTTCTCTACGAATATTCAACAATTATTCCTAAAATCGAGTTAGGATTGCTAAGGCCACGAGTTACGGGCTAACTACACTGTGAAAAGCAAACGGGATAACTCAAGGCACATGGATATACAGCCCAGAAGTATTAACGTGGAGAAGGGCCTGGCAGCTCATTCGCTGGGCACATATTCTTTTGCTTGAAATTACTCTCTTAAATTTGGCCACATGACCAATTCAAAGATCCTGGACAAAGACAAACAAACACAAGCAATTCTGCAAAATGCATGCTAGGGTATGCAAAACTCTATGTAGCAATACAAATGAGTAAACAGTATGAAGTCGACGACTGTAACTCCTGATGTCCCCTCCTAATCACTTAACTTCCTCTAAATTTGGTTGCTTGACTCAACTCACCTTGTTCTGCATCACAACGGTTCCAACGCAATAGTGAATATGCAAATGTCTCAAGCAAACATCAATATCTCTGAATAACAGACTTAGTCTATCATAGAAACTGAGGCCTACAAAATAATTTATGTTTTTATTCCTTTTCCTGTTCAAATGAGTGGACAAAGCAAACAGATTCCTTATAAACTTCCATCAGTACTAGCACGAAAGAAGAAGAAGTGTGTTTCAATGGAAATGCAAAAGAAGCTCGAGTTCTAGTTATACATACTATGGTGGCAGTTCATTTAACAAAGTTATTAAGGAGGACAGTGGTTGTAAGTCTTCTTATCCAGTGAATGATGAAGCTCGTGGTCTGACTATTAAGTGTAAGACTAATGCAACCAGATGCTAACATATGCAGCCACGAACTAGGTGATTCACATTTTAAACATCATTTTCAATTTCCTAGCTGCCAATGCAAGCCTTTCGTTTCAGTAGGTTATGCACACAGTGGACAGAAGAATGAAGTGTAACAGCCCTATTCGCAATCTAAAATCTGGAAGGAACAAGTGATGCACAACTGCTATACAACTTTTATACAAAAACTAGTCTGCTGAATCCAGTTGTGACTGGAGTTTTGCATGCCAAGCATCATAAGAATGCCAACAGGGGTCTTCTGAACTCTTAGACAAAAGGCAACTCAGGATTTGTGATAAGAAACTCTCAATTCAAAGGAACCAATTTAGTTCATACATTTTCAGAATAGCAACTTGAATTTGAGTCGCTGCTGCCACCATCGACTAAAATGCATTCAGTAACAGTCCCCAAAACATTCGATCACAAGTAAAATCATATCCCCAACAAGCAGTTGATGTTCGAACTCACATTTCAGCTATAATGCATCAGAAAAATCGACACAACTTGAACAAAATTTACCCTAAAATCTCAGCTAGTCGCAATTCAATAAGAAGTTAAATTGAACTTACTAATTTAAGAATGAACTAAGCACACAAGTACTTGGTGCTTAAACTATGGCCAGACCAACAAAATGATCGAACAAGCAGGTTCCAACCCTTAAAACCTCATGACTCTGTTTCAGTGCTCAAATTTAAAAAAAAAATGAGTGAGACGATGTTACACAACCACAACCATTACATCATTGTGTGCAATCACTCGTCCGATGTAGAATAACCAAGAATACGAAAAACCTGAACCAAGGCCAAAGGAACTCAGCATTCAAAATCAAACAACGAGCACTGACTCTCAAGTAGTCTTAAACAAAATCATAACAAACATGAACACATGAAACAGAACCATGAGTAATGGAAAGACGGAGAAGAGATGAACCTAAAATTGCAAATCTCCTTTATAACATTTATAGACTCGACAATACACCTCTCGACTCCAAATCTTAGCGAGGTTCCGCAGCAAATAAACAAGACGACAGTAGAAAACCAAACTCGAACATCAATTTTATCTCCTTGGAACTCAAATCCGGATTCAGAAAAAAGAAGAAGAGTTGTATGCGCCTTTCTCTAAAACTTTAAAAGGATTCTTCAAAGGAGAAAACAAACCAAAAACCATCAGTTTTAGAGCATTTTTCAACCCTTTTTCAGAAAATTCTTTTTTTGAGTCCCCCTTCACAAAATCGGATAAGGCTTCTTTTGAAGACCAATCCTTGATGAATGTGGGGCTCGGATTGAGTGAAATCAATCCAACGCCTCACACTCATCAAGCATCTCGTCTCCAGACCCTTCCAATCGTGCGATAAAACTCAAATTCGAGCAAGTGATAGGAGAGGGGAATCTTTGGTGCCAGAACCTGTTAGAAATGGTGATGAAGAGAGAGGGGGAACACGTGAGGCGAGATTTGGGATTCACTCGCCTGAATCTGGACTGAATTTGGGGCCTGGTTCGAGCGATTTGGATAAGAAGAACAGTAGGCATCATTTGGGACTTTAGGGCTCATCTGCTTGTTTCATTTGGGTTTAACCCATTATTTGGGGGGCGGGTCGGGTTGCAGACGGGTTGGCCGGGCAGGTTTGGCGTAATTGGGCTGGGGTGGAGGATTTCAATTTGGGCTTGGACAAGAAAATTGGGGATGGGTCCAATTGGTATTGCTCTTCCTTTTATTTTCACCTATTTCAATTTTTCCAAAAGTTCTCTTTGTTTTTTTTTTCAAGATTAAATAAAAATCTAAATTAATTCCTAGAACTTAATTCACCTATAAAACACTAATTAAACTCAAATGATAATTGTCACAATTAAAAAAATAAATTAAAGGGAAAGCTACTTAAAATCAAAATTTAAAATTTAAAATGCAAATTAAACTATTTTTGTGTAATTTTTATTTTACAAACAATCTAATTTCTTAATTATCCCTAAAATATTAAATTAAATCCTGAATGCAAACACACATATATTTTTGTATTTTTTGTTAATTAAAATGCACAGACAAAACAAAAAATGAAACAATTAACAGAAATGCTACAAAAATCTACAAAATTTGCAAATAATGAAAGAAATTATTTTGTTTTGAATTTGTGGGAGTAATTCATATAGGGCAAAAATCACGTGCTCACAGCTGCCCCTCTTTGCCCAGAAACACGAAGAGTTTTCGTGCAAAGATAAAGTGAGCGGATACGAGCGATTTTTGCCCATCTGAGCACTCCGTGGGAAGCATTTTTGAAAGAGTTGACCGCACACTCCTTCTGTGGTTGCCTACATATCCTCGGCTAAAAAGGAATCAAGCCAGTGTAGTTCAGGAATGTATGGTAGTTGGGACTACCATGAAGCTAGAATTTCACTGCTGCTATTGCTTACTGAACCTCCTTATTACACCATGTGAAAATAAAACAAGAAGCTAGACTAGGCTATGCTCTATGGATTACAAAAATCCTATCTATATCTTCAAACTTGATCTTATGCTTCTTGTTGCCTTGTTGTTCTCCATTCTTTCGGAGACATCCGTTTGTTGCCATCTTGAATTGTAAACTGAGATATTTTCCCTTCTTCAAGTGGGTGCCTGACTGCTGAACTTGATATGTATCCCCTGCCCTCCAGGCGGGCTCCTGACTGCTGACTTGAAATATATTCACTGCACTTCAGGCGGGCTCCTGACTTCAAAATAAACAAAACAAAGAATTTGAAAGCTAAAACATAAATTGTACTCCCTTGTTCTCCAGGCGGGCTCCTGATTGCTGACTTGGATGTATTCCCTGCTCTCCAGGAGGGCTCCTGATTGCTGAACTTGAAATGTATTCCCTGCTCTCTAGGCGGGCTCCTGACTTCAGAATAAACAAAGCAAAGAATTTGAAAACTAAAATTTTAAATTGTACTCCCTTGTTTTCCAAGCGGGCTCCTGACTGCTACGCTTGAAAGTATTCCCTTCTCTCCAGGCGGGCTCCTGACTTCAACTTGAAAAAAATAAAGAAAATTTTCTGCCCCAGTTTGGTGGCTGGGGACAGATGTGATTGTAAAACTAAATCATATTACCAAGTATTACTAAGAATTGAAAGTTAAATCCCATTATTCAGGGGGTCCTGACAACTCTTAACTAAACGATAATTTAGAATCTAAGTTATATCTTCTACAGGTGTGACTTCTGCTAGATCTTGCTATCTAAGAGGATCTTTAAACTACTCCCCATTATCCAGGAGGGTCCTGAAAATCAAAAGTCCAATTTTATCTTAAGAGTGACAACTTTTATGGCTAAATTATACTACCCTACAACAGACTTTACGCTAAATGTTATTATCTAATTGAACTCTTAAACTAAGTCCCATTATTCAGGAGGGTCCTGAAAACTCCTAATTGAATCCTATCTCGAACATGTACACTTCTAAGCCAACTTATATTCCTTTGGGATACATTTATGCTAGATTATGCTATTTCTGAACTTTAAACTAGGTCCCATTTCCAGGAGGGTCCTGAAAATCAAGAATCAAACCTGTTTGGTGACTGCCTTTCTCCACGGAGGGTTTCTCCGAAAAAACCAAAATTTCTTGCCCCTGTTTCAATCAAAGCAAATTTTGTCAGTTTAAAATGGTGGTTAGCTGATGGCATTCTTGCTGAAGATCTTTCCGCTGTATAGTTTTGTTCTGACTGGCTTCTCCGAACTGTCCCTGAACCGCTTTGACTTTCTGACTGACTTTCAAACCTCATGACTTTGACGAGCCGAGTGTTCTATACCCCCGCTGTTGTCTTACCTCTGACCCCTTTATCTGAACTTTTGCGTCTCTCATGACATTACCAAACCATTCCACCGATGAAGCTTCCAGTGATTCCTTGTATTCCCTCTTTCGCCATGTTATCCTTAGTATGCTTTGACCACTCCGTGCTTTGCAATTTGGAAGTTGGTAGCGAGCTTTGAAATCCTTTTCACTCAATTTGAATAAGACTGACATTGAAACATCTTTAGATAAATACCCAAAAGAAATGAAATACAATGACTTTGCGGGTTAAGGATAAGAAGGATCCAAAACCAGATGACTTCTACCAGAGGAGAAAGAAAAGAAACTTATCTGGGTGGAACAGCTGGTACCGATAATAATGACATGCATTTCGGATTAATCGGCCCAATCTGTCCAACCAATTGACTTTCAGTTGCCGTACTTTGTTGCCCCAGAATTCCCATGGCCTGACTACTTTACCCAAACCTCGGCCTTGTTCATCCTGCGGTGCCTTGAAATAGTTTTCCCACCAACAGACCTTTCTCACTTGTTGACTTTTCAACTCACTGTCGCCTTAAGGTGCCCGTGAGGGTTTTCACCAATAAAACTCTCTCGTTTTAATTTCTCTCAACTCTCATCGCCTTACGGTGCCTGTGAAGGTTTTCACCAATAAGACTCTCTCATTTTATTTCTCTCAACTCCCGTCGCCTTACGGTGCCTGTGAAGGTTTTCACCAATAAGACTCTCTCATTTTTATTTTTCTGCTTGAACCAGAGTGTTGCCTCTGACAAGAATTACCTTTGCCTGCTTGACCTGGCGTTTCTCAAAGACTGATCAGAAGGTCTTTCTTTGGAGCATAATGTGGGATTTTGGACAGGATTAAGAAGAAAGGATATCAAAGGCTCAAAACAATTCAAATGGGTTCAAAATTACAACTTTCGGAATTGGATTTCTGACAACAACCACAGCTTCTGCCCCAGTTTCTTGTTTGGGGACTTTTGGATTTTATTTTGATGGGACCAACCGTGAGGATGCCTACGTATCCTTAAAAGGAATCAGGTCGAACGTAGTTCATGTCATAGAAATTACTTTGTTGTTGTGATTTTTATTTTCTCTCTTTCTTTTCTTTCTCTCTTTTTTTCTTCTGTTGTTCTTCTTCTTTTTTTTCCTCTTTTTTCTTTTTGCTTTTCTCTTTTCTTTTCTTTTCTTTCTCTTTCTTTTATCTTTTCATTTTTCTTCTCCTTTTCCTTTCTTGTTGATTCTTTCTTTTTCTTTTCACTTACTTATCCTCCGCACTTGCGTTTTTGAATTGTGTCGTTGATCCCGAAAGAGGGGTATGAAAGAAAATAAATAAGGCGCAAAAGGGATGACAAGGGATAAATTGTTTAGATAGCAGAATAAAACGTCTTCGTCATTTCAATCTTCAAAATATGCCAAATACAAACAAGTATAATCAAAGAAAGAAATCATACATAGTATCTTTTGACTGCATCGGAATAGATAGTCATTTCTACACATTTGCCCTCTATATTTGTCAAATACAATGCGCCATTGGACAACACTCTAGTTACAACAAATGGCCCCTAACAGTTTGGGGCGAACTTTCCTTTTGCTTCAGCCTGGTGAGGCAAAATATGTTTCAACACTAACTGACCCACTTCGAACTTCCATGGACGTACCTTCTTGTTATATGCCCTCGCCATTCTTTGTTGGTACAATTGACCGTGACATATTGCTGCCAATCTTTTTCATCAATCAGACTTAATTGCTCCAAGCGGGTTTTACCCATTCAACGTCATCAATTTCTGCCTCAGCAACAATCCGAAGGGATGGGATTTCAATTTCTGCAGGTATTACTACCTCTGTGCCATACACCAACAAATAAGGAGTGGCCCCTACTGAAGTACGGACAGTAGTGCGATAAGCCAGCAATGCAAACGGTAGTTTTTCATATCACTGCCTAGAACCTTCCACCATTTTTTGAAGTATCTTCTTTATATTCTTGTTGGCTGCCTCGACTTCTCCATTCGCCTTAGGGCGATATGGGGTGGAATTGTGATGTATAATTTTAAATTGCTGACATGTCTCCGTCATCAGATGACTGTTGAGGTTAGCGCCATTTTCCATGATGATTACCTTCGGAATCCCAAACCGACAAATGATATTGGAATGCACAAAATCGATCACTGTTTTCTTGGTCACAGATTTGAAAGTTTTCGCTTCAACCCACTTGGTGAAATAATTGATGGCTACCAGAATAAACCTGTGTCCGTTTGATTCTGCTGGTTCGATTGGCCCAATGACATCCATACCCCAAGCAACAAAAGGCCATGGTGCAGACATCGTATGTAACTCAGATGGTGGAGAATGAATCAAATCTCCATGCACTTGGCACTGATGGCATTTACGCACAATACTGATGCAATCCCGCTCCATAGTGAGCCAGTAATAACCTGCTCGGAGAATTTTCTTTGCCAGAACGTACCCACTCATATGCGGTCCACAAACTCCGGAATGTACCTCGGTCATGATAGTTGTGGCCTGTCTTGCATCTATGCATCTTAGCAACCCCAGATCTGGAGTTCTTTTGTACAATATCCCTCCACTGGAAAAAAATCCGCTTGCCAATCGTCGAATTGTTCTTTTCTGATCACTTGTGGCCTGTACCGGATATACCCCCATCCGGAGGTATTCTTTGATATCATGGAACCATGGCTCCCCATCAAGTTCTTCTTCTACCATATTACAGTAAGCATGCTGATCACGGACCTGAATCTGCAAAGGGTCCATATAAGCCTTATCTGGATGATGTAACATCGACGCCAGAGTGGATAAAGCATCGACGACTTCATTATGTATTCTTGGGATATACTTTAACTCTATTGACTGAAATCGTTGACAAAGATCATGCAAACACTCTCTGTACGGTATGAGTTTCAAATCTCG